>NW_019416403.1:250584-395049 GCF_000390285.2 Anoplophora glabripennis | reverse complement strand
GAATGCTAAGAATCAGTATGTTTATAAAGTGAATGTTTGGTGCGCGATTTTTAATGATCGAATTATCGGACCCTTTTTTATAGAAACTTTAAACGCCCAAAATTTTTTACGTCTTTTGGAAACGGAATTTACTGATGTTTTGGACAATCTGCCGCTAGATGCTAGACAGAATTTATATTTTATGTTAGACGGTGCTCCTGCACATAGTTCGCGAATAATTAGAAACTGGCTGAATACTAATTTTCCGTTAAAGTGGATAGGGCCTCGTAGCCCGCTGCAGGACTGGCCAGCCAGGTCTCCTGATCTTACACCAATGGATTTTTATTTTTGGGGTACAGTTAAAAATAAAGTTTACACCAATCGTCCACAAAACATGGAAGATTTAAAACGACGAATAAGAGAGGCATGCCGAAACATTTCTTGTGAACAACTGCGAAAAGTAAATCGTCATATAAGAAAGGTAACAGAAGAATGTATAAGGAGAGATGGCGGCTACATTGAAACTAAGAAAATAAACTGAGTTTTGTTATACTTATTTTTTTTTTGTTATCCAGTCTGTATTAGCTTATTTACATTTGTATTAAATGAATTTTCTGTACAACCCTGTATACGATTTGGATGAAACTTGACATGGGTATATTTTCGATGATACTGATTAAAACTAAGGCATCAGCATTTCCGTATTTTATTCGCTAATAAAAAAACCGAAAAATCGACCCCCTTTTAATTTCCCCTAACGCACACCTATGGATATACGTAAGTTTAATGATTCTCAAATGTTCACCCCATTGACCTGCATAAGTGGTTAAAATTTGAAAAGGATTAGTCAATTAACACCTGAGTTATAGGCCTGTGTCACCTAAATCGTAGCCACACTGTATATGACCTTATGCTGTATGCTACATTGATTTCTTATAAAAATAATGATTAAGCAATGTTTACAAAAAAATTACACAAAAAGTACCTACTTAAGTATTTAAATATGTAGTTATTTTACAAACAAACAAACAATTTTACAAATTGTTTTTATATCTATATTATTTTCAGTGTAACATAATATACGTGCAAATTAGTTTAATTTGTAACCTATTTAATGTTATCAATCTTTCTCCCTTACCCTATTTATTTTTCATCACTTCTACTTTTAATCTGACCAATTGAAAGAATCAAATTTGTAGTAGTATTATTTTTATTTTCGGTATTGTAGTAGGTATAATTAACTATAATTTAAAGGTGCGTTTTGCCATGATAAAACCCACCGTAACCAAGTATCGACGTGATAATAAGCCATAATTCACTCGGATCGCAAAAGATAAATCTGAGGCTTAGGTAATAGAAGGGGTGTTTTATTATTTTCAGCCGCACCCCTATAGTACTCAAAGAAACCATTTAAAAGATAAACGATGCAGCGAAATAAATAAATGATATGTAGTTCCTCAAAAATATGAACTAGAGTTACCTGTGTTACAAGGAAAGGTGAGCAGATTCAACGAAATTTAGAGGATTTATTGGATTTTCCGTACTTGTTTCCGTGCTTAACGATCTGTGAATTGTATGTAAGCTTTAGCTTTTACGTTAAATAGATATCCACTTTCTCGATCTTTTTACACAGGCTCCAACATAAAATTTTGTGTGTATAAATTTGAGTTAACTTTTTAATTTTTTAATAAAATACACAATATAATCATAATAATCTTTATTGGATATTAAAACAGACATGTTTCATTTTCGAAGAAGTATGGATTAATCACTCCACCAGACCAAAAATCACACCAAACAGTTACTTTTTATGGATGCATTGGTTGTTTGAATATTACTCGTGGGTTTTTTTCGCCCCAGATAGGACTATTTTGCTTGTTTTGCTTATTTTGTTAAAAACATCATTTTCTTCTTTTTCTGCAAGAGCCCAATTAACAAATGTATGACGTAATCCATGGTCACTTGGCAATAATTCTTGTGTTAAATGTACTTTGTAAATATTTAAGTGAAGATCCTTATGCAAAATACTGAATAAAGTGGTCTAATCGCGAACGATGACGAATTGATGTGTTTGGTATTGCAGTAACACTACCATTGACAACTGTAACATTTTCTTGTGAACGGTCACTACGACTATAAATTTTACTTCTTTGATCTTGAATTGAACCAGTTTCTTCAAATTCATTCACAATATTTCGGATGGTGCTGTTTGTTGAACAATTTGTTTTCCCATATTTTGTACGATACTTTCCTCCAACTTCTGCATAACTTTCATCAAATTTAAAACAATTTTTAACAATAAAGACGCGTTGTTCAGTCATAGGTATACTTCTCCATATTTATTAACCGCCTTGTTTCTACTTAACAGCAAGCTGTCAAAAAACTAAAACCACTCTAGTACAAAAAACACAAATAGCGGCAAATTTAAAATGTTAACTCAAATTTGAACACCCGCTATTTAAATAAATATTGATAAGTAGAATTTTAAATAAAAAAAGAAAAAGAAATTGTAGTTAGTAGTCATGTTTTTGTTTAAACATTTTAGACATCTGAATATTAATTTTTCAAAGTCTGAATGTATGTTAGTATTTTCGAGAGCTGCTAGCTACAAACGCATGTAATCTTTCACTAACTATAGCCAACTATATTAGTACCATTTGGAATAATAGAAATTAACTGCAAAAAGCATATCAGTGTGTGCTGTCTTTTTCATTTGATACTCTTTGTTACCTCCAATAAGTATTGTAATGTTTATTACAAAAATTTTAGAATATACAGAATGTTTTGTGCAGTCACCGCAATCAGGGTTCATAGTTCAAAAGTAATAAAGAATTCCCTGACTTTTCTAGGTTTTCCCTGACTTATAAAAAAAAATCCAGGTCACTTGTAGTTCATTTTTACATACTAATTGGTATTTATGCATTAAATTTTTTCTCGACCGGACTTCTTAATCTTTTTTATAACCTAACAACCTCTTATAAAGGTTTCAAAACCACAAAAAGTTTTCTCTTTCAAGAACCCAGAGCCGGTTTTCACAAAATTTCCAGTTGCAAACATTAAATTCCCTGACTTTCATGAATATTTTTAAAATTCCCTGACTATTCCCTGTTTTTTATGAAGAATAACAAATTCCCTGACTTTTCCCGGTATTCCCGGTTTTCCCGGCCGCTATGAACCCTGTAAGGATCATAAAACTGCATATCTTTCCTCATTTAAGCTTTTTTGTACCTCTGCTACTTTCCCAGATCCCTACACTAAACATCGAAAAAAAACTCACCCAGTATATGTAAGGATGAAAAGAATGTAATAAGGTAAATTTTAATCTTGAAGTAAGTAAATAAAATTTATTTACTGAAATAAATAAATATTAATCGGAAAGTTTAATTCAAAATTATGTATTCTTGATTGAAGAAAACAGTTTTTTTTCTATGTATCCCATTGTATGATCTAACAGTGTAAACAGAACACACTAAATTACTTTGTATATATCGACATTGCTGATTACTTCCCTATTGATGAACAATAAAGTGGATACATAATTTAATGAAATATCACTTCATGATTATGTATACCACACATTAAACGATTATAGAGCACTAACTATACCATCTGAAATTATCAACAAAATCAATTATTATATTAAACATCAAATGTATCTAAATCAGAAAATATGTTTAAGACCAGGGTACGCTTCATGTAGAATTGCGAAGAAAATTGCAGCTTGTTCTGATGTTTGGTTTGAACCTTTGAAGCCCATACAATAAAGGAGTTCTTTTCAAAGTCACTTCCTTAGACGCGATTGTCATCGTATCACAACAATTAAAACTAACATTAAAGGTTTTATTCTTCAGATGTGTCTTTAGTAAAGCTCAAAGTACTGGAGTTCATAATACAACATGATTAACTTTACTAATGTTACATTTGAATATAATACCTCAAAGAAAATCTACTTTTACAACATTTTCTTTTAGTAACCAAGCAGATTTTAAATTATTTGGCCTTTTAGAAAGTTACTAAAATTTTATGCATTTTAAACTCAAATCAGTTTTCCGGTTACCATGTATGGGTATGTATATGGATATTTATATGCATGTATAATATAACGTGAGAAATTAACGTTATATTATTTTAGCCGCGTTAAGCACATTTTACGTAGTGTGCAGCGCAGGAAACAAGGCAATAAATCAGCAGGAATTTATTTAGTATTTTTCAGGCATAAGAATTCCGCAGAATATAATTCCGACACGGAAAGGATCGGGTAATATTTCATAAACATACTGCGGCTAAAATATATAACCAAAGAAAAAGTATTAATAACCCGGGTCATCCCTCCGCCGCTGGCGAGCATATTTTTTATTTGAATAAAGATCTCGGGGGAGCACAATGGTCGAGAAGTAATAAAAAAAGCTTAAGCCATCGAATGTGGCAACTTTGACNAAGTTATATAGTCATTAACGTTATTGAAACTGACAGCTGCTATACAGCTCGTTAAGAAATGAGGTTAAGTTGGTCGCTATAAGCTACTCCCTACGTCCAATGTGTCAGAGCCAACTTCGACCACGTTTTTATTTGAACGCTCGTTATTTGACACCGAGAAACCGATTACACACTACCTATGACAATTAATATTTCGAAAACTTCTCGGTTTTCGATTTCAAAACTTAAACTGACTTATTATCAAATGTCACAGATTTTTGTTTAATGCTAAATTAAAGATACTGTTGATCTCATTCTATTATAAACTTCACATTTTAAATGTCCACAATGCATTTTAATATTTTTATATCAGTATATCCAAGTAAGGATGTTAATTGTTTTTCTTTTTTTTAACGCTGAGGTCTATTTAAAAAGTTTTTATTGTTTGAGGTAGTAACATAATTAAAATAATTTGCTTAGAAAAGTGAAAAGATTCCATCTGCTTAAAATACATGTTGTATGTGTCATTCATTCATAAAATAAATATTGTTCATTACATCAAAAAGTGAAAATATCAAACAAATTTGTAATGCATACAAAGCACAAACTGTCAAATAATTTGTGAATAAATACAAATGTATGCAAATGTTTTAATATATTTTTGAAGGTAGTAGGTAATAATGTATCAACGGTTTGTCTTTCTCATTTGTTATATTTGTCTTTTAATACAAAATTGCGAAAAAAATACTATTTAAGTATATAAAATACATATAGTTCCATTAAAAACAAAGTATTGTAATATTTTGTACAGTTTTGATAGAGCACCACGTTTTTTATCTCAAATTGCTACTCTGCATATTTGTTACATTTGTTATTTGCGACTTTAATTAGTACAATGTGCCAGTAGAGACAAATTAGGAGTCAGGTTTGTATAAACATTGAATATGTGAAAGCTTTGTGGTAATGTAATATATGACTTTTCCTCTAATTAAAGCAAAAATGGTTATTTAATCAGGATTTGTCAACATAGTCCGTTTGCCTCTTTATATGTTTCTGTATAATTATTTAATTAATATATTTATTATTAAAAATAAGCAAATTTGTGTACTATTCGTTTTAATATCGATTCAGAGTGTCCGGAAATAAATGAACCAACTTCAGCACAAGCTTCATTGGATAAAAATAATAAATAAGTCACGGATTTAGGTAAAGTTATGTTAGTACCATTTTGCTTAAAAAGTTATGGCCCTTTAAGGTTTTTTATACGTATTTCATTTTTTAAACTTTTTAAATTCTTTGAGATTTGATAGATCTTTTGGGGTAGTTTTGGGGTAAATTTGAACATAAGCTAGTTTTTTATTTGAAATAGACAGGTCACTAAGAATACCTGGAATAGTCCTTGTTTTTTACTTTTTTTCCGGAAAATGTTTAAGAAAAAGCATAATGAGTAGTGGTGACATATAACCTACAAAGCATGTCATGAGTTATACTTTAAATGCCATTGCTATTTCATGTCTATTGGCACATGCTCTTAGTGATTAACTAACTAACTCGTTAATTAAAACGTGCAGAGAATTTTGTGGTAGTAATTTTATTTACTAAGTTGCTAAATTTTGACCTCGAAGTAAATAAATTCTTCTCTTCCGATTTATATTAACTTACCTCTATTACAAAGTAAACGATTACAGATACATTTGAACAGAGATATGCTAATGTAGTGCTTAAAATAAATTAGTGTAGATACAAATTTAACAAAAAAGATTCATGCCAACAAGTTGTTTCTTTATGGTTTTGTTTTTTTTTTAATTTATTGTCTACATTTAAATTTTATATAAAAACATTTCTTAACACTGAAAATAATAAACTTAATTTTTATAATTAATTGAAGCTAACGAAATTATTATGAAAACTACTGTCAACGGAAATAAGTACGCTGTATGCAATGTAAATTGAGATATTAGAGAAAAGCTATTTTACTTTCAGTAGTTCTAATTGTTACAGCCTATTATACTTGCCTATGCAATTCCTTGGTCCAGCGCTGAAAGGAATATAAGCGTAATTGTGCCTTAAGGATTGTTTTTCGGGCAGGAATCTTTCAGGATCAAATTTTTCAGGCTCACTGAACACTTCTGGTGCATGGTTCATTCCGTATATAAATATAGATATAGTTGTTCCCTTTGGTATCTTTGTGCCATCTGTAACATAAGAGTGCCCATAATAAAAATCTAAAACGTCTCGTTTCTCTCGATACTGGATGTTTTTAAATGGTACCAGTGAATGTAGAGCCAAAAATAAGAGGATTGAAGTAAAAATACATTATAATGAAAGTTGCACCCCTGAGGCGATATACCCTCTTAAAGGAGGGGATTGAAATTCACATTTTAATTATTTTCTTTAACATGAGGAATGCTAGAGACACGAAACTTGGTCTATCTATTACTAATAAAGAGACAACTTTCCAATATTTGTTCGATCATTGGCTATAGTTTATCTTTTCGGGAACACATATTCACTAAAATAAATAAGGCAGCAAAATCGTATGGCTTCATATTAAGAAACTGTAGAAATTTTAGCAACATTAAAACTTTAAAAACATTATATTATTCGTTTGTCAGGTCTAAATTAGAATATGGTTGCATCATTTGGAGTGTTATAAAATCAGTATTGAAAGAATTCAGAGAAAGTTTTTAAAATTTTTGTATTTCAAAGAAGTTGGAAATTATCCAGAATTTGATACTCAATACAATACGCTGTTGACAAGGTTTGATATTACCAGTTTAGACGTAAGAAGAAAAAAATGTTTTTAACTGTCTTTTTTTATACAAAATATTACATAACAGTATTGATTGCTCTGTTTTTCTGTCTCAAATTCAGTTTATTATACCCAGCGAACACTCAAGACATACGACATACCTTTTTTCTTAACATTCCTAGAACGAATCTTACTTTAAAATCACCTTTATATGTAATGTGTTGTAACTTCAATAAATTATGCCACTTGTGTGATAATTTTGAGCGTATATTGATAATTACTAAATCAGGAACGTATCTTTTGATGATATGTGGATTATCTTTGTATTTTTTTGTATACCTAATTGTTTCGTAATTAATGTACTAAGTTTGTATTGTATCTGTATTTAGATTAAGTAGGTATTTATAATTTTTAGAAGTAAAATAAAATTGCTCTGTAAATGGGGTAACTGTTGAGCAATAAAGCTATTATTATTATTAATAATAATAATAAGTTTTCCTTAGTAACATATCCATAGTGTTTTGTTTCTAATAAAAATATTTAAAATATTTTTACCAACAATCCAGTCATCTTCCAACATCCTCTCTATAAGAGGTACGGGAGAGTAATATCTTAATGCTTCCTTCACCACGATATCTAAGTACTTCAACTCATTTATTTGAGACGTGCTAATATCCGAGTCAATATCATTTCCGAAGGCCTCTTGTAATTCTTCGTAGATCTTCTTTTGAATTTCATTATTCTGACAAATGGCGTAGAGGGTGTAGCAGATCGCTACGCCTGCCGTATCGTAACCCTGAAAAATAATCAGTTAATGGCAAAATAATTAAAATTGCAGTGTAAACTTATAACCTCGAGTACACTATTTATAAAACTAGCTTATAAAATCGTATAACCTATTACAAATGTTTGACGTGTTAGAATACATAATCTCATACTCATACTCATACTNTTAAAATTATTATTATTATTAATAATAATAATAAGTTTTCCTTAGTAACATATCCATAGTGTTTTGTTTCTAATAAAAATATTTAAAATATTTTTACCAACAATCCAGTCATCTTCCAACATCCTCTCTATAAGAGGTACGGGAGAATAATATCTTAATGCTTCCTTTACCACGATATCTAAGTACTTCAACTCATTTATTTGAGACGTGCTAATATCCGAGTCAATATCATTTCCGAAAGCCTCTTGTAATTCTTCATAGATCTTCTTTTGAATTTCATTATTCTGACAAATGGCGTAGAGGGTGTAGCAGATCGCTACGCCTGCCGTATCGTAACCCTGAAAAATAATCAGTTAATGGCAAAATAATTAAAATTGCAGTGTAAACTTATAACCTCGAGTACACTATTTATAAAACTAGCTTATAAAATCGTATAACCTATTACAAATGTTTGACGTGTTAGAATACATAATCTCATACTCATACTCATACTGTTTATTGATCATCCATATACAAGTGTACACTTTTAAGTCACAATAAAAGAACAGTCATTAAGAAAGTTAGAGATGCTGTAAAAACAGTGTTCTAGCAAGTAATTTTTAGCAAGTCTTTTGAACTTATAAATGTTCATGTCATCAATATTAACAGTTTCAATACATCCATTATTGTATAATTACTAATTATTTGTATAGCCATTTTCTGTAGACTAAAAACTAGCTTTGGTTGAGTTACCCCAAAGTGTAACTCCATAATTTATGTGGCAAATATTTGAGAGGAAAGTCTATTGCTCAGTAGGTATGCGGCTTGCATGTGAGATGTGCATCGAATGTTAGGCCCAATAGTTTTACCGGACGTATCAGAACTGAAACGGATAGATTGGGTTTTCTGGTCATTTAGTTTAAGCTTGTTAGCTGAAAACCAATCACGTGCTTGAGAGATTCCAACACACAATTAGAAGATACATAAAATAGATAAAGTTGGATACCTGTGCAGTCAAAAACTGTCCAAATATTAAGACTGATTAAATTTCTCTGTATTTTTTGCGGCGGAGAAACTGCAAATGTAATTAAATCCATAAAAATTGCTCTTAAAGTATATATAGTTTTGTAAAAAAAATTGATTTATAAAACAATATTCACGCAAGATTTCAATTTCGCACCATTTGTGCGGTAAAGTGTTGCCAACGAAAAAAAAAAAAAAACAGCATGACAGCTGACAATTCAGGGTTATGAAAAATGGAGCACTACTCGAAAGAACTGCGTTTTCACTGTTGAGCAATAGTTTAAAAATAATGAAAGTTTGACAGCTACAGATCGCAATTTTCGTACAAAATGTGGTGGAACAGTGATTTAACTTTGTCAACTGGGAAGAGATTGGTTGAAAAATTTAGAGAGACTGTATCAATTAGTGATCTTAAACACTCTGGCCGTCCTTCACAATTCGTTCAACACAACACAAACAAAGTCAAGCAATAACAGTTAATGGTGCTCGCTATCCTGACAACATAACCCAATTTTTTGTGCCTAAATTGTAAGATATGGATGTAGACGACATGTTTTTCCAACAAAACGGTGCCATGTGCCATACCGTCCGAGAAACAACTCAATTACTGTATGAGTCATTTCCTGGTCGTGTAATTTCCCGTTTTGTTGATCAGAATTGGACACTCAGATAACGATTTAATGCCGTTGGACTCATTTCTTTAGGGCTTTTTTGAAGCCTAAGGTTTATGCAAGTACTGCAGCAAAATAATCTTTCCCTGATACTCCAATACACAGGATATATGGTGGCATAATTTTTTAAATTAGTAGCCTTACTGAATAGAATAGAGGCTCATAAAATCATTAAACAGATTTAAAAAATGCCAAGGAAAATTAATTTAAAAAACAAATATGTCCTACAAATGATGAATTCTAACCGGAAATATATTATTTATATATTAGTTATTTAAATATGTACGTATACCTTTACACAAATCAGCTAATAACAGTTATTGACAAAAATAATTTCCGGTAAAAATTGGTGTTGGTTAATTGGACAAACATCTGTAGAATCTTTGTAATAAATTATTTTCTCAGGAAAAAATTATTGATTACTTATTTTAAATATTCTAAAGTAATTTTTTTATTTAGGTATGTACATTAAGTTTTTTTGGATATAAAAGATTTCATACAAAAATTGTGTTGTCTCAAATACATAAGTTATAATTTAAATGTGGAACCATATATGAGAAGGTAAATTTTTCCATCATTTAAAAAAGTTCATGTATGAACCTATGTCCTGTGTACAAGGTGAAACATATCACATAATACAATAAATAAATACACAGAGGTTGACATTTATGAAAAAACAGCAGCAGCTGCCAATTCTATTTCTAACTTTGTTTTTATCAATCGCAATATCTAAAAGTATTGCTAAATAATTAATATTTATTAAATAGTCAGATATATTTCTCTGAAAATAAATAATAATTACGATTGACCTATACACTCTCCTGATGCTAAGTTTATTTCGAAACTGTGGTTATGTTAAATGAATCGGCATTTATTTGAAACCAATTCCGATAAATTTATTAAGTATCATAGTATTTTTATATTGATAGTTGTTTTTTTTTGTTACTGCTTTTATCTACATTTTTTTAATTGTGTTTTCTAAGAATTCTTTAATGATATAGAATATGTTCAAGTGTCTAGCAAATACTGCCTAAAATATAAAAAAATATATTTGTTAAATTATAATTCGTATAACCCGTTTATCCGAAATTATTTAATTGCGTCACAACTTTTCTTTGTTTATTTAGTTATGTTATCAATATTTATCTATCGTAAACTTCACCTTGAATATTCGGAAAACACAAAAGACGTCGATACGAGTCTTCGTTTCCGGTTCCGTTTTCAACTTCAAAGGTGTATCGATGATAAATTGCGGTAATGCATTTTCTAGACTTAATGAACAGCTACAATGTTATCATAACAATGTTATTGAATATTACCCTTTCTGAATTGAAGACCATTTGAAAAGGAGAATAAGAAGCTACTTAATTTCTACAGTTTTGTCTTTTTAATGTTACCTTCTAAGGTACCTAATATGGACATGACAGCTATTCGAAATAAGCTTAGCTGTAAGCAATATTAAAAGTAAGAATTATTTGATTTTCACATTATTTGCGTCATAACCATCCATTTTTCTATTTTTTCTGGAATCTTAGACGTTAGGCGTGTAGTCTTATTATACAGGGTGTACATAAATAAGTGCGAAAAAATTCAGGGGGTGATTCCATGTGGAATATAAAAAAATCTCATTTGAACATCCGCTGTAAAAATATAAATTTCTAAAATATCAATAAAGTGACAGAAATAAAATTAAGTAAACATTTTCTGCTATCGAGAAGGCACTCAGTAAACAATTTGTTGATTTTTCCCTACGGTTGCAAGGGGTAGAAACAGCCACCCCTAAGACTTGTTTCGTACGTGACTTTTTTTTATTACTACTTTACCATTTGAAAATTCATTTCAGATAGACTGATTCATTTTAACCTAAAAAGGTATCTTGTAATTTTTTCGTAAAATTTTTTATTTTTTTTTGCATTTTTGAGCATGTTTTTGAAATGTTATTACAGATTTTTTTATTTCACCAAAAAGTATATGTCAAAACGAAAAAAATTATTACCGGCAGAACTTTTTTTAAGTAGAATTTTTCTTTGAAAGAAATGTTTCAGGACGAAAAAAATTAATATCTCAGAAACTTCTTGATTTTCTTATCTAAAAAAAATTGGGGTTATTTAAGACTGAGAAAGGTATACTCTCAGCAAGTTTCGTCAAAATTAAATAATTTTTGCAAAAATGAGAAATAAAAAACGAAAAATCAGAAAAAAACCTGTTTTTCGCATTTTTCTCGGAAAATTTGAGGTTATATTAAAAAGTGACCGCTGCAAAAGTTGTAGATTTTTGCATAGTCTACAACTTTTGTACTAGATACTTTTTTGTTTGACGTCAACTTTCGCCAGAAATTACAATTTTTCATAATTTTTCAACCCCCCAAATCAACCCTCTGCCGCCCCTGCTGATGCATTTATTTTTTTTTTAGGTTTATTATAAGTCCTTTTACCATTTCCACTTATGGGAACCATTTTTTTTTCTCCAAGTGTAATTTGGTTGGACTATATAGTAGGGATATTGGCGAAGATCTTCATAATAAAAAATGACGTGGAAATTTATCCGTATTTATTATTTGAGAGCAGATTAATAAAATATCCAAATAGTTGCGTATTATTTTTTTTTTAATCTGAATGAAAATACTACTCGTAAACATCAGTTTTTCTATAATATTGTAAATACAACTAAAAATTTACAGATGTATGTAGTCGTTTGACCTTGAAAATTAAAAAATTTTTGCCTGCAGCGCTTTTTTTCTTTCTTGACCACCTAGTAAAAAAGCCACTGGCCTCATCTATTCACAATGTCACGAGCCACCACTGATGCAAGGGCATTTCTAGGGTGTAAAATGTGAACTGCACATAAATAAAATTTGCTAATACAATTTTTCCAAGTAGGTTCCTAGAAAATGGCAGACTTAGTATTTACAATTTTGATAAAATTGCAGTTTCTAACAAAGCGCATTCTAAATATTTACTTAATGAAAAACATTAGAGCTTAATCTATTTTTTACTTATTATGATAACGACTCATAAATTAAAATACCCTCTACATAGTGGCACTTAGGTGTGTGTATATTCTTTTTGTTTAAGTTTGTTGTTATAGATAGGTGGTAGTTTACAATATGCTTGCCTGTATTCGTTAGAAGTGGTACTACATGAAAGAACAATATTTACCCACCTCAAACATAAAAGTATCCACCTCTTCCCTTATGTCTTTATTAGTTAGCTCCTTTCCATTATAAGTTGCCTCCAGCAGCATATCCAGAAGCGCAGCCTTAATCTTAACGCCGTCATCGCCTTCCTTGCCATCTTTTTTGCTTTTGAATTCCCTTTGACGTTCCTTAATAACGTTATCAGTGAAATTGTGCAGTATAGTGAGATACTCTTTGTATGTCTTATAATAAGGCGACAGTCTGAATAAAATTGGGTTTCTGAGCCAGCCCGAGAAAAACCGCATCGTGAAGATTTCAAGGAATCCCGTGACCGCCTCTACGTATTTAGGGTTTCCTTTAAATTGTGCACGGATGGGGGTGCCAAATGCAGTTTCTGAAATATTCGTAATAGTTTAGCTGAGTATTTATTATTTGTAGTGAGACAAAAAAATTTTTCTACACATATTTGCAAATGTGGCACATTTTCATTTTTTGTTTTGTATTAAAGACGCTAGAAAATGAAATCCAACTGGCTAGTATCTGTTTTGTATTAGTTTTAGTTAGTTCGCTGTCTCAAACTGGGCCGAAAAGGTACAAATTTTCGGACGATTTCAGAAAAATATACACTGTGTCCCAGTTATGATATGGGCAAGCGTATTGATTTTCATCAAAACGACAAAAAACATTCAGGGCACTTGGAAAAAAATCGCAGCGTTTTGAAATTATCGGTATTTCTTTAGGACACTTTGAGGTTGAAAAGTTACAGTCGATATCCTTTGTGTATTCATTATTTGCAAAGTTATGCCAAGTTATTAAAATAGCCCTAATTATGCAATTTTTTACCTTTTTTCTAACCAACATTTTCACTCTGAAAACATTTTTTTTATCAAAAACCCATAATTACGACTTGTAGAAAATACTTTGCACTTTCCAAAACCCTGCTTAGATTTTCTGTACGACCATTATTTCCCGAGAAAAATTATTATTTTGCTTTGATCGACGATAACTTAGTGACCAATAATTATATAAAAAAACGATGATGAAATTACCAATAAAAAAATTTTCCATAGGCCTTTTTAAAAAAAGCAAAAATGTACAAATTTTGTTTTCCGTTGTATTTCTTATGGTTACTCAAAAACTGCTGACTCTAAACTACAGATCTGAAAACTAAACACGTGAAGCTTCAATTTCCTTAATTTTGATTCTTTCTGCGACCATTTCCCTCCAAGTTACAGCTCTTTGAAAATCGCCCAAAATTTTGGGATCCCTTAATTTCTGTGCCTTGTGTAGATATTAAGTGCAATATATTCATGTATATTTGGCCCAATTAACTCCCATAATCCAACCACCCTATGGTCCCATTATAAATTACGCACTTGAATATCTCGTCATATAATCTAATATCTAATTTTTTAAATAGGAGTCTCCATTTTTAGCCCCGGATTCAAAAAGAGCACAAAATCTTAAATTTAGATAGGTACTTAAAGCTCGTTTAAGTTTAAATAGATACGTTAGTTTACGTTTCGATAGGTATTTAAGGCTGTTCTTCGTCAAGCTCAAATTGAAGGACACCATCCGATGTCCTCCTCCGAACCCAACAACTTTTGTAAGGGTAATTTTTGGACTGGTGGTTCCTCTGACTAAGTATTCAGGTGCGTAATTTAAAATATTTTGCCCTTGAAATAACCTTTAAAGGTCATTCCAAAGAAGAGCCTTAAGTGTCTATCTAAACGTACAATTTTGTGCTCTTTCCGAAATCAGAGGTCAAAAATAGAGGTTCCTATTTAAAAAATTTGATTTGACTGACTTTGAAAGTCAAATTGATCTCCCTCCGAACCCAACAACTGTCGTAAGGGTTATTTTCGAATTGGTGGCTTCCCTGACAAGATATTCTAGTCCGTAATTTAAAATGGGACACCCTGTATATATATTAGGGTAGATAGGAGTTACTATACATGAAAATATTGCACTTAAATATCTATTATGATCAAGAAACGTTTCATTTTAAGAGACTTTGCACTTTTGGATCTCGGAAAATGTCCATTTTTGAACTTTGTGCCCATTAAAACTTTGATCAGGAGGATATCAAGTACAAAATATCAAAAATCCATACAAATCTACCGGGAACTGAAATCCATAAGGTTTGCGGGGAGTCCTTTAAAAAAATCGCTGATGCAGGTTAATTAGTAAATAGAAATTTTCACTTTTCTGCAATATTTGACAGACCCATAACATTACCGACATTTTTTTTAATACGACGCTCTATATTTTATAGTATAAATATGTATATAGCCCTTCTAAAGACGAATTCAGCGATATAAGGTTATACCTACTTTTTTGTCATAGTTGTCAAAAAATGAATGAAAGCAATAATTTTGTACCACTTTTTATTTTAATACAGCAAATGTTCAAAGTGGACCCCAGTAACCATTCCACAATGCCCAATTCGGTGTTCAAAGTTATTTTGAATAACATTTGGTTTTATGCTTCGAAGTTCGAACTTCTTCTCTGATACGATTTTTCAATCTTTCGACAGTGTCTGGACTGTTCACATACATTTTGCTTCTTAGATAACTCCACAAAAAAATCTAGTGGGGTTAAGTCAGGGGAGCGTGCCATTCAAGGGCCCTGTTCTGCTTATTCATCGATTTGGGAAGACTTCATTAAGGTAATTTCTTACGTCGACGCGAAAATGTGGAACCAGACATCACCAGCAGACATATCGTTCTCATTAGAGTTGGGAAAAATTAAATCCAGGGCTGGAGTCAGCAGAAAACTAAAAAAATCCAGGTAAATGTCGCCTGTCAAATTGCCCTCAAAGAAATAAAGCCCCAGTATACGATGTCCTAGTATTCCAGTCCAAACATTCACTTTTTTCGGCCATTTTGTATGTTTTTCTTGCATCCAATGCGGATTTTCTGGGCTCCAAAACCTAGTATTTTGCCTGTTCTCGGTTCCGTTTAAGGAAAAAGTTGCTTCGTCAATGAAAATTATGTTATCTTTCAAAGAAACTAGTTTCCTCGCAAAACTGTAACTGTGTCTGTGTCATCTGTACATAGTTCTTGTAAGCCGTTAACTTTATACCAGTTTTGAGACATCAGAGTTCTTTAAACTGAGGACTTCGACAAGTTGAAATATGTAGATCTAATGGATAAGCGAGGATTTCCAGTAACGGGGAGCATCGCATTTTGACGGTCATTTTCTCTTATCCTTCTTCGCCTTCCCGATCCAGGTAAGTCTTTTGTACTTCCGGTTTCTTCAAACTTTTTGGATACTTTACTTATTGTAGCTCGACTAATTCTCTGGTCTGGATACTTATGGTGAAATAAGTCACATACCTCCTGTTGACTACGGATTTTATCTCCGCATCCAATCATAATTAAAATTTCAATTTTCTGTTTTTCGCTTAAAGGGGCAACCATTTTTCAAAATAATTTAACAACGAATTAATTGAAACTGAAACGAATCACGTTATACTTAAGATACTTTGGTGAAATTTATGTGTTTATCGATGTGTTTTTTTTTAAATGCTTTAAAGTCTTAAGTAGAAAAAGATTAATAAAGAGTAGGTACGTTTTTTAATGTACAGAAGAGACTATGATTGTTTGAAATAGTCGTCAGTACGACATAAGAGAATTTTTTTTTACATTTTTTTGAATTCGTCATTAGAAGAGCTATCTATTTATACCCACTATAAAATATAGAGAGTCCTATTAAAAAAATGTCAGCAATGTTATAGGTCTGTCAACCATGGCTCAAAAAAATATAAAATATGACGATTTCTATTTACTAATTGACCTGTTTCAGCGGTTTTAAATCTAAACTGGAAAAAAATATGAATTTTGTTCCATCATTTTGGAACACATTTTTACGATTTGATAACAATTTCTGTATACTGTGTGTAACGCAAAACTGCAAATTCTCTGTAAACTTACCGAAAGTTACGGATTTTCTTACAGGTGTGTGCAGAATCGACACATTAATCACCTGCGAAATTCCGATGTGACAAATACAAAAATGTCATTAGAATCTGAGATTTAGGAAGTCATGTTATATTGACAGAGAAGTACGAAAAGAAAGGCCACAAGGAACAGAAAATTTTCTTAATATTATCCTGGAGTTTTTGAATCGTGACATCAACAGTTTGTTAACCTTAAGTAATGGTGTGTATCAACAATAAATATTTTTCAGAAATATGATTCAAGAGCTAAGTTGTGTCAATATAATTTTTAGTGAAAATTCAGATCGTTCTGTAAGTCACAATGTCACAATAGATAATTTATAAGATAATATATTTTTACGAAAATTTGAAATATCTATCTGCCATTTTTTTATTAGTCTACTAGGTCGAAACAATAGAGTTAAATTTTTTTATCTAGGTACCGCGTACCTAGTTAATTTCGTTAAGTTGAAAATGTTTCTAATTTCTGCAAATGTTGTTTCTACAACGAAGGATATGTAAGGCATTTTTTAGCATAGATTTAGTAGAATCGAAACTTACCACAAATGGCATCCAAAGATGCAAGATTTATAAAGCTGTGAATTTCTTTTGGAGTATTTGGGTTGTTTTCAACTTCTTTGGTCACCAGGTCGATAAGAATATTGAACTGTTTATTGAAAACCTTCATGAATTCTTCCAAAATTTTGAAGTGGAAAGTTGAAGTAATCATTTTCCTGCGGCTTCTCCACTTCGTACCTGCAAGCATTGGTTCAAATTGTCACTAATGCATTACATTGCATTATAACAATCAAATACGATGATGATATCCTCTTTGCCCATTCTCACTACAAGCAATTAGAACCAATATACCATGAAGCATCATGATATAAAGATACATTGTATTGTATTTGCATGGAACACACAGGGTGTTTAAAATGATGTAGGTATCATAAACCCTCTTTCTAAAACTCGTGTCCGTCTTTCTGTCCGTCGAGAGTCTTTCAAAAGGTCTTGCTTCAATCGTACATTCAATAAATAAGGAGCAAATGTGTAAAATATTGTCTATTATTGCACATTTTCAGAAGACACAAAAATGTGATACTCAAATACAGCTGCTCTATTTATAAAGACATTTCATTAAAAGTATGCTAGAAAAGATACAAATAATTACATGGAATGAAAAAACAAGAGGACAAACTACATTTTATATGGATCAAGTCAATTTGTAAGTCCTTATAGTGATAAAATGTTGATCAAGAACTGCTAAAATTGACTAAAATATAAACTTCAGAGGGCGTCAGTTTTTGAATCGTTGTTGTGACGCCATGCTGTGGTACCATTTTCTGATGCACGGGCTAAACGTAAATTCATTGGAAGTTTATTTCTGATTTTAAAAATGTCGTATTACGTTGCAGGTGTAAAAAGTGACTAGTTTTTGCTCATGGGTATGAATACTCTGTATCTTATCTGTATCTTTACAAATTTGCTGGATAAAACAGGAAATGGACATTTTCTGATGTTGCATGTTCCCCGTGATCTTTCAGTGTGAAAAACGAGGCGAAAAATTAAAGGAATCCTTGAATTTCAACATTATTATAGTTTAGATGGACTTTCTTGTTCTGTCATTGTATTATTAGAAGTGCAATTGTTTATAAATCACCAACTTTAAAGCTACACAGTGAAGAGAAACATAATTCAGGATATGAAATGCTATATCAAAATTATGATATGTTTCTTGAAAGCTTCGTCAAATAAATTTGTCTATATTGCTCACCTGTACTAACTAATAATCCATCACCTAACCAGGGTTTGAACAAATCGTACCCATCAGATTTACTTAAATGAACATTGGAGTTCAGCAACTGTTCCAGATATTCCGGCTTTGAAACCATTAAGTGTAATCTGGGCCCTAGCCATAGTTTGTAGAATGATCCATATTTCTTCTGTAGCTTCATGAACGAATGAAGTAAGCCTGGAACAAAAACAATATCTTAAAATCTAAAGAGTTTGTTCCAAAAAAACCTCCTGTTCCTAATCGGTTTTTATTTTTAAGATCACTTTTAATAGTCCACATTCCAAGAGACTAAATTAAAAGAAAATTAAATTCGACATCCAAACGCAGAGTAGTTTTTATAAAACTTGTTAAAAAATACTATATTAATAGAACATAAAACTTAGTTATGATATAATAATATTAATAACATTTGTCTCGATCGTATAATAACTATTCTGGGAACAATTTTATGAATTGCGATAGTTAAATAGATGAACAAATGCAATATGTAGTAAAGATGCTTTCGACGTAGAGATAAAATACAAGTAGTAAGATATAATTAGAAACAGATAAGACGTAAACGAAGATTGATTTCCACTGATATTGCACTGATTTTAATATACCTGATATACAAAAATGTGTCTCAACTACCCATTTTGTGAGGGGAAAAAAGTAAATATAATGATATGGAAACCAAATAAAAACAAGAATAGAACAGAAAGAACATAAAATATATCCCAAAAACTACTAGAGACAAAATTAAACCAGTAACAATAAGGATAACTGTTCAATGGGTTTTCAGAAAACAAAAATAGTGCTGTTATAACTGGCTATTGTTACTAAAAATGACACGTCTTCGATGTAAACATTAATGAGTTTGCAGAAATTAAAAATTATGTAATTATTGTAACTATCTGATGCTACAAAAAATACAACGATATTAAAGTAAATTTTCAATGGGTCTGTGAATATTAAAAATAAACTGATATCATAACTGATTACTGTTACCAAAACATATAAAGGATGTATACATAATATCGCGTAAACAATATTCGTAAATATAATCATGATATTTTGTATATAAAAAAATTGAATGTCTCACAAATTGTAAGTCCTAGGTATACAGAACCTTTAATAAAGTTCACCTATTTTTTTACGGTGCTTTCAAAAATGCAGTAAAATACAGGGTGTTCCATTTAAAAAAACATAACTTTGATATGGTACGCTTTTCCTGGACACCCTGTATATCTCAAAATATTTTTAAAATGTAGCCGTAATCAACCTACACATACCCACCTAAACAGGTTTCTGTAACATTTGCCGTTTGATCACTAGCGACCGAGGCGTTACTGGTGGCCCACCCTGTATTAAGAAAATCATAAATCTAAGACTGATATTTTTAAATAATAGTTATTAAATTTGTTTTGATTCGTATCTAAAAGTCATAGCACACTTGTCGTCGTCATCGTTGAATGGAGTTGTCCAGACACAAATAAATCAGACAGTAATATCGACATCACATTTTCTTACCTTTCGGAGTATTCTCAACGTCCTTTGCGTTTCCAATTACCGGAAAAGGCTTGGGGCCAGGGACATTTCGTAAACACGCGTACTTCGAATAATTTAAATACCAGTTTAACAAGGGCGTTAGAAGAACCACTGCAACAGCTACAATTGCACCAAGAACTAACATGGCGCGGCGATGTGTTTATAGCGTCAAATTGGGTTAGCACTGATAGCATTAATAAGAGGACGACTGTTTACTGGAGATTCTTTAATTTACTAATAATATATCTGCTGATAAATAATGAGCAGCAAATCACAAAAAGTACCCAACCGAACCAGACAGCTGATAAATAAACTTTATATTGAAGGCAAATAATATAGTTCAGATATGGTTTATGTGTTTGTCTCTTGATTATATAATGTAAATACAATAAATACACAGTGGCTATAATTAACACTCTGTCTATTTTAGAATTATAAAAATATGATCTCTTGTTTAAGAATGGGGCTTCACAATTTTCAGAAAAAAATTTAAGCTAGAGAAATCGTTTTCAATTTTGTAACAGAAATAAACTTTTTCTTCAATGTGCCAAACTGTAACTTAATTACGTTTTAATTTGTTTTACGATATATGATAACTGCTATTCATTATATACCAGACTTTATAATTTCAGTGACAAACAATGTTCCACAGATGTTAGTAATAAAGCGTTAAAGCGTTTTATATCTACAGAGTGTGGAGTGTATAATCTATAAAAATTAAACTACAACTTCCTGATGTTTTTTTGTAAATTAAAATTCACTTATTCAACGAAAATGAAGACAAAGGCCGACCCTGTGTTATTTATTAAAAACTTTGGAAATGTCTTTATGCCATCCGAAATGCAACCTTATAATTTAAGTCGGTATAATCTAATACGAGTAATACTAAAAGAAGCTTGGGTTGCATTGTCAAAAAATTTGTGCAGTCAACTGATTTAGTATTTGTATTGAATTCATTATTCACTTAATTATTAAATATTAAGCATCGTGTTAAAAAGTGAAAGATTCCAGACAGTGTAATTTTTATAAAGAAATGAAAAATAAGAATAGCGTGCCGATTACATTAAAATCGAGATTCTTATTTCTTACTTTGCTTAATTTTTTAGTTTGTGCACAAACTAGTTTTAAAATAAATCGAGAAAACAATGCATTTACTATTTCCGAAAGTGTCGATATGGTGTTAGTGTATGGTGCAGCAGGAGAAAATGCGCTCGCGGCGACTAGGTTGTACCGGGAACAATGGCCACAACGTCACCCCTCATGTGCAAATACAATCCTACAGTACGTTTAGCGGCTGCGAGATATGGAAAGTGTTATTCCTCGAGGAGAAGGACGTAGTCAGCAAGTGAACCTTAATGTTGAGGATGCAGTGTTGGAAAATCTTTACGAAAACCCCACAATTTGCACACACACAGCAAGGTGAGGTAGGAGGTGAGGTTCCTATCCTCATCTCCTACCGTACATTGCATCTTAAGGCGCCAGCTGTTGCACCCCTATCATCTGCAACCCGTTCAAAAGATTTTACCCCCGGATTGTGAGCAACGAATGCGTTTGGATTTTACGGCAATGTGCCAAGCAAGTAGATTTTCCTGCTTATGTTTGTATAACAGATGGGGCGACATTTACCCGTGATGAAGTGAATTTCCATAATATGCACATATGGACCGATGAAAACCCTCACGCATTTAGGGAAACTCATTTTCAATATCGGTTCTCTGTAAACGTTTGGGCTGGCATAATAAGCGATGTACTTGTGGGTCCCTATTTCTTTGAAAGACAACTAAATGGACCAACATATGCTGACTTTTTGGAGAAACAGTTGCCTGAATTATTGGACGATGTGGCATTACAAGTTCGGGCACGCATGTTTTATCTGCAAGATGGGGCTCCTCCACACAGTACTCGAGAAGTAACTACACTTTTGAATGAAATGTTTCCTCAGCGATGGATTTGACGCTTTGGTCCTGTGCCGTGGCCACCTCGGTCACCCGATCTAACCCAATGGTATTTTATCTTTGGAGTCACTTGAAGTCATTGATTTACAATACTCCAATTGCTACGGTGGAAGAATTGCGAAACCAAATATTTGAAGCTGCTGACACAATTAGGGGAATACCTGGAATTGGGAAAAATTGGGTGCATCGATACCATGCCTGTATCCGCGCTAATGGGGATCATTTTCAACATTTTCTCTAGAAATGGTAAATTTTATTTCATTTTGTTCCATATTTTAATGGAGTTTGTTTAGTGCACGCAGTTGGCAACTACAGAGATGGTTTTGTTTGCAAACTCTTGCAGTAACAACAATGCATTTAAGATAGTAATTACTATTAATTATTATAATAAGAACCCTTTGTTATATTTATGCCTTTTTGTTAATAGGTCATATTGTTATCATAAAAAACTGCAAATTAGTTCAAATTTTTTATAGTTTGCGGCATCCAGGAGTGCATATTAATTTCAGCGCATTATATCCAAAATTAAATTTGGAACGTGCTTTTTTTAGTTCTTGGTTTAATACCGTAGAAACGTGTAAACATTTTTCAGAACCAATAAAACTATTTTAAAAGCAAGAAATGATTCAACAAAAAAAAATTAAAATAGAAACCCTGAAAACTGTATTTTTCTTTTAATTTCGCATTCTCTTTGGCATACTGACATCATAGTGTATTTTAGTGTGATTTTATTGACTTTTAACTGAAATTAATATTGACAGATGACAATAATCTCTTTACATTAAAATCTTTTTTATTTCTCCTAATAAGGTCCGTAAAATCAATAATTATTCAGAATCATTAAAATTTTATGAACAAGGGTAATATTCGTAAATTTATTGTGTTTAACCAATACCGCCTTTAGTTAAATTACAATTAAGAGTTATTAGCACATCAGCTGGATGTATTCATAAGTTTAACCTTGTGAGGTTTTTAACGTAATTGGAGATGTAGCTATGATTCTACATACATAAAAAAAAGATTTATCTCTGTGGTTTCCATATATTCTTTTTAATTATGCTTGTTAATAATAAATATAAATAGAATTTCTGCCTAAATGATCACTTATAGCCTTTATGTGGTCATATATTATTTTCTAGTATGCTGTGATAATTATACTTAATCATAAAAGAACTACTAGTTTTCCTTCCATTTCAATTGACATTTTAGTTGGTATTTCGATAAGCAGATTGATTTTGTGTAGGTATAAGTAAAGTTATAATTTGCTTTTCCTAAAAATAATTATTACATATTTTCCAAAGCATTTAGCAACAGCTTGTTAGGAATCTTCGCGAAAGTAAAAGGCCCCTCGAAATTATTTTTTATATGTAGTTTCTATTTTATTGCTTCGTTTATATATTGTCTACCGTTTAGCTCGACTGAATCATAGAGGAAATTCTTGTGTATATTTTTAATATTCCGTTCAGAAAATAGTATTACAGAAAAGACAATGGAAGATACACGTTTTTAACCATGTACCTAAAAGTAAAATACGTTTTTTAAATAGAGATCCGGTTAGGTAGAGTTTAAGCCACGGTAATTTAAAAAAAAATTGTAAGTACAAAATAAATATCTTGAATGAAATATATCCGGCTTACACTTCTGCTAAATTCAATTAAAATTAACCTTATTTTCATTTGAACTATTAATGAAATTCCTCTCTAACCTGTGTTAGGTACTTTTACGTTAACCAGAACCGTTGAATGAGAAATAGTACTATTTTTCACTCAACGCCAGAACTAAATGGTTCAAATCAGGTACATCTTAACCATTAAAGTCAACTCTTTACATCTACAAGCTCCTGACACCGAAAATAAGTTCTACTTAATAATGATAGTTCTAAACACAATAAAAATTGTAAAATGTTTGCTGTAACCACTTCTCTTTAACGATTAATAAATCGTTGTATGGGTTTGCAATAAAAACTTGACCTGATCTTCACTTGATTCCATTTGTATCCGTTCCATTATCCTTTTTTTTTAGTAAAGCATTCAGTTTGGTAAATTTGCTTGTTCTTCAATATAGAATACCTACTTTTAAACCTTTCTCTGAAAAACACAAATAAGATATCTTCATTGAAATTTCCCACCATACGATAACTGCACAAATATTACTGCGATGGCAAAAATTCGTGTACCACTTTTCCGCGGTTTTTTTACTTTATAATCTTTCGTTATTTAGGAACTTAGGAACCGCAAAATTGTTAACCTATTCATAATGGGCCAAAGAACAGGGGCAAAAATTCTTTCGGACAAAATATGAAGATAGTGAATATTGCTCTGGATAAAGATACAAGGCGTCATAATTACAAAATGAGTATTAAATCAGGCTCGGCCATAGAGGGCGCCACATTAGCAATATCTGATAATTAATTTCTCTTTTATTTTTTGTTGACGATAAGTTCCGATTCGGTTGTCTACAAATCCTTACATCAATCTTATTTTGACGTAAAAAAAAGTACGCTTGGTGAATCTTGAAAATTTCAATAATATTCGAGAGAACTACTCTCCAAGATTTCTGCTTACGCTCGACATGAAAACCACTATTGAAATTTTATTTAAATAAATCAGTATTGTAAATTGTGAATCGTATATTTTAAATTTAATAAAACCTCTCTCCACGCTTTTGTTTCTGAATCGATTTTTCTGTATCAAGAAAGTGCAAACATATCACTCAACTCACTCAAATATTATAGTCTTCAGGTAAGAACAAGGTTCTTTACATAATCTAAATAGGTATATCTTCAAAGAAATACTATAGCAATAGTTTTCCCCCGAATGTCCAAATTCTACTCTGTTAATATAAGTAATCCAATAATGCCAACAATATACTTAGCTTAACTTTTATAGAAATGAAATATTTTACTAAATAGAGAAAACATAGTGTAAGTAACACATAATTATTACCATTATAAAGTGTTCCTTGATTAATTTTTTAAAAATAAGACGATATTGCTCGGATGTCTACTTAAAATCATTTTAAAACTGGCGCATGCACCATTTTCTCTGATGAACTGCAAACAACTGCAATGGGTATAGGCAACCAGTAAAGCTTGGATAAGTATTACGAACTGCAGTGTTTGAGTTATAATTTTATTCGTTTCTTTGAACTATTGTATTAGAAGTTCAAAATTGATAAATGTGAGTTTTCTATTGTAACTTATTTTAGAAATAAGAAAGGGTCCAATTTTTCACAATCCTACGAGTCTGTGTCGATAAAGAAAAGTTTTTGGAGATAAAATATTTTTTGCCTTAATGAATCACATGAAATCACTACACCTTACTATTATGATATCGGCACTACTATTACTCACTTTTATGGTATCTGGTTCCGAAATCGCAGATCTCTCGACAATAAAATAGTTCGATACCACAAAAGTGGGTACTAATCGCGATTCCATAATAGTGAGATATAGTGATTTCATGTGATCCATGGAGGCAGAAAACCTATTGTCTTGAAAATATATTTTCAATCGACATGAACTCACGATGTGTAAATCAATGTACATACAGTGTTTTGAGTTTAGAACTTGCGAGTATTTAGCAGACCTGATCAGGTCAAACGGATCCCGGATTCAGCTTCAGAGACTCCAAAAACGTATAGATATATTAGTTTACATTATTGACAATTAATTCCCTACATTTGACCTTGAACTGACCTTAAACCAGATCTAAATGGGTCAAACGGACACCGGATTCGAACTTAACAACCCAAAAAAACATACAAATATATGAGTTTACTTTGTTGGCAATTGATTCTATATATTTGACCTTGAACTCACCTTCAACCAGAGCTAATCAGGTCAAACGGACCCTGAATTCGAATTTAGCGACACCAAAAACATATAGATACATTGGTTTGCATTGCTGGCTATTGATTCCTTAACGCAGACCTGATCGGGTCATATGGACACTGGATTCGCATTCACCGATCCCAAAAACGTTTAGATATGTAGGTTTACTTTGTTTGCAATTGATTCTCTACATTTGACCTTCAACCAGAGCTAATCGGGTCAAACGGACACCGGATTCGGATTCAGCGACCCCAAGAACATATAGTCTACCATGGTCTTGTCTATCGAGCCTCTCACTTTTTTTTGTGGGGCTGTGATTATTAGCGAACCTTTTAAATAGTTACAAAAATTAATTGTTTTGGAAAGTTAACTTTAACGTGGTAATTATTTATTTTCATTTCGGGATGTTACATATAAGTATTTAATACCTCATAACAATATTATTAGCCTTGTCCTTTTACTTAGAGTTAATCCACGTATCTTGTTCATTACCTCGGCATAACTACATCGCACTGTACTGTTAATAGAACCACGACTACGAAGTGCACTTATTTTTAAAAGGCATCTCGTACGTGCTTCCAAAGCAGTGGGTCGTGTTGTACCATGCAGTGTGGTGGGGTTAGGTTGTTGACTCTGTGATTGTTATGAAGAAAGTTGGTCTGCTCCGTTTACGTTAATAAATACTTTCCACCAGCGGTCGCTTTATGCAAATCATTTCACATCAATCGTTTTCTTAGAACTAATGATGCAGTTTAATGGTAATTAAAGATAATGTTTATCATCTTGGATTTATATACGTGTTTCAAAAAAAGTTTAAATATATGTGCGCTAAAATCTCATTTATATCCATAAGGGGCTGATTTTATTTCGGTTTTCTCAATATAGGTACCTATTTTCACAAACACTTTACGAGGAGATATTTTTTAGGAAAATGTAATGTTTAGGTCACAATTGGCAAGCCAGAAGATTTCTTCGGAAAGTATGTAGGCATACCAAAATACTTTGCAGAAACATATTCAGCATCTTATAAAATATAAAAAAATTTCAATAAATTTTTGCTACACGGAAAAAAGTGGTGTAAAAAGTTACTGCGTTGTTATGGTGTTCCATAACTGTCATAATTATACCTAATATTGTATAAAGAATATTTTCGTACAATACCACAAAAATTGTATTGCTTTTTACGGTAAAATTTGATAATATTGCCCTATTGATTTCTACAATTTATGTGTACTTCAGTATTTGTAACAGTAATAGTCTTTATAGAAAATTTTTCAAACTGTATCGAGATGCGCAGACATAGTTATTTGTTACATCTGACTTTTATGCGTTTATTATATTATTTATTTATTTATTTATTTATTGAATTAAAATACCCAACGAGCAGAGCCCAATTATAGGATAAGTTACAATTTAAAATAAAGTTACAATTAAGAAGAAAAAAAGTGAAATATAAGGTCAACGTACAACAGCTTAAAGGTGAAACAAACAATGAGAAAAAAATGTAGAACAAATAGTGCAAACAACAAAACAAAAAATTAAAAAGCATATAAGAAAATATGTACCAGTACATAATAAATATAAAATAAACTTATAAAATACAATAAAAAGATGCAAGCTATTAATTCGGCTATTAGATCCTGGCACTCTAAAATTTAAACGAGTAAGTAAATAATCAGATTTAATAACAATTATTTTATAGACCATTAATATGGAATGCATTTTACGTCTGGAGACTGTTTAACTCGAAACGGTTGTAAAATATATTCTGTGGTGTTCCTCTAACAGCTTAAAAACCGTCTAGAATAAATGCTGCAGATTTAAAGAATCTCCTCTGAACCTTTCCAAGTACAAAAATTTGGCACTCATAAATAGGATTCCATGACGGAGCGATATTCAAGTTGAGATCTTACAAACATAGTGTATAATAGACGAAGAGTAGTAAAATCTCTAAATTCACTGGAATTACGTAAAATAAAGCCCAAGTTTTTTATGCTACTACTATGGAAAGCTCCACGTGCCTCGCAAACCTAAGCCGCGGGTCAAATAAAATACTCACATCCTTAATGACTTCAGGCCTTCCTAGAATATCGCCATCAAGCTTATATGTAAACAACTGTGAGTACATCAAGCGTCCAAAAAACATCACATTACATTTAGCTGCATTCAATGGCAATTTGTTGTTAACACACCAATTATTAAATGTCAAAAGACTTCGTTGAAAATTTCCGCAGTCGCACAAACCGTCAATTCTGCAATATAACTTCACATCATCAGCGTACAGAAGGTAGCGAACATTTAGGTCATTAACAATGTCATTAATAAAAATTATGAATAGAGGCGGACCTAGTACTGAACCCTGGGGAACTTAAGTTTAGAAGATGGCAACGCTAACTTAAATTAATGTAATCCAAAGGAAAGTATGCAGCAATGTGGTAGCAAAAACTACAATTACAGAACTTTTAGCAGAAAATTTATGAAATTTTGAGATTTTATTAGCATTTATTTAACACAATTTTTCGTAATAAATCCCAAGATAATCCATATTAGATATGAATAGGACAAGTACCTACTGCATGAAAGTAAATTGGTAAACCCAAATTATTTTAAAGCTTTAGTTGTCATTTCAAGTGCCAAACATTTGTAGTAAATAAATCGAAGTTTATTTTCTTAAACTTTATTATTGATTTTGTACATTATTGGTCCTTGTCTCCTCCAAAGTACCCCTCTCCCCTATTCACATTCTTCCCAGCGTTGTTTCAGAAATTCCGGAAATAAGAAACAATCGCAAGGGGCTAGGTCTGACAAGTAACGAGGGTGGGGGAGGACAGACATATTTTTGGCATAAAATAATTGACGAATTGACAAAGCTGAGGATGCGAGCGCATTGTCATGATGGAAGAATCATGAGTTTTCTCGCAATAACTCTGGTCTCCTTTTCGGATTTTTTCACGTAATCGTTAAAAAACGCCTTGATAGTACACACGGTTCACTGATTCACCTTGAGGCAAGTATTCAAAAATGCACAGTTCCATTAAAGTCGACAACAACAGTAGGCATCACTTCGACATTGGATCAAGACTGACATGCTTTCTTGGGGTGTGGAGATTCTTTGCCAATTCATTGTGATAATTGAAACTTTTGTCCCAATGCCATAGCTCAGATTTCGTCTCCCGTTATGATCCTTTAAATGAATGTTTCATTGTTCAAGGAGTTGTCCGCAAACGTCCACACGATTTCTTTTCTGTTGTTCGGTCAGCGAACAAGTAACTAATTTTGCTGCAATTTCTCGTCAAAATTTCATGTCATGATCTAATTGAAATGCTAACCTCTTCTGCAATTTCTCTGACAGATCAGTGATTTGCACGTTTCAGATCTTTGACTTTTTCAAAGTAAGAGTCACCAGTTGAAGTCGAAGGCTTTTCTGGTGGAGAATCATCTTCGATTGACTAACGACGAGCAGTTTTAAATCGTGAAAACCATTCGTAAAACTGTGAGCATCATCTCAGTAAGCTTGTTCTCAAAGTTGAAGAGTTTCCGTGAAAGTTTTCCCCAATTTCACGCAAAATTTTACGTTGCAGAAAATCGCACATTTCAAAAATCGTCACTAAATATATATGTTATTTTCCAAACAGAGCTCGTATCCTTCTTGAAAAAAATTATTAAAAAACTATACAGTTTTCAAATATTTCAGTATATAGTAAAGGCAAACTTTGAGTGATAATTAAAGTTTTAAAACAATTGATTTATGTGTTCATATCCACTTGTCTGACTTTCTAAATTAGTGATTTTCAAATAGAAAGTGCAGAAAATGCCGTCTGCGAATTTTTATTGCTCGAGAAGTCGAAAGTGCGCTACGGACGAGGCATATAGAAATTTCAAAGAATGGTGCCTGAACAAAAATACTGGTTTCTGAAATGTCACTGCTATCATATTTCATGGAGAAGTCGATAACTTTAAAGTCACCAGCCAGCTTGTGGAGTGTGCCTGCTCAATGATTAAGTCAACTATTTTCATAGAGGAGAACGTGGATATATTAAAATACCCCAAGCCGAGAGCATTTTTGAAACATTAGAATGACGGCTATACACCTAAAAAGTCAAAGGTTTTTACACGAGAACAAATCAACGATTTTCTCTTTCAGGTACCCGATAACACATATTTGCTAATGAAGGTAGTGACGGTCTTAGGCATTGCAAGAGCATGCCGTTCTGATTATGCAAAATTACTTTGGACGTCAATTTCAAAAATTTCGATGACATTATTGTAGTTACAATTGCAGATTCTAAAAGTGATATGTCACGTACGTTTACTTCACGTCTGGGTTCTGATTCTCATCTAGAAATTCTCAAGAAATATATCAAGATTAGACTGGAAATTAAAACTAAAATTTCACGCTCTTTTATGCGCTATCAAGCAGGTAGATGTTACAACCAACCAGTCGACAAGAATATCCTTTCTATGATTCCTAATAAGATTGCACAGTTTTTGTAACTAGAACATCGTGAAACATATACATGTTATTCATTCCGAAGAACATCGGTAACGTTACTCTAGTACAGGAGTTGATGTATTAGTGTTAAACATTTTATATCGGATTTAATTTTTGAAAGGCATCAGCTTTGTAAAACTTGCATATTATATGAATAGGGATAATAAACAACGTTTTAATTCTCCTTTCTGCATTTGAGTTCCGATTCTCTTTATAACCACTGAAGCCTAGTGTATGTGTAACAAAAGCACCATAACGATAACTTTTAATATTTCTATTTGTCTCAATAAAGATCCAACAAATCCATTAGCTATACAGTACAGCTCATTAGTGATAATGCACTATAAATAAAATAATTCAGAAGTTCAACAATGCATAAGCAAATCAAATGTGTTTGAACAAATTACAGAAAATATTTGGTAAGCATGTACTGATATGCTTAGTAGTACAAAGCCTTTTATAATTTAGATTTTTTCCCGTGTTTGTTGTAGAAAAAAAGTGGATTATGTTAATATACGTTACTATGTTGCCATTACGTTGCTAATAGTAATTTCTTCTTTACACAAAGCAAGATTTTTCTGAAACGACACTGACAAACTCATATAAATTTAAATATATTAAATAAAATTAAATTATTTGCATTATCTGCGAATTGAATTAAAAGGTCTTAATAATTAGTACGTGTTTGTTATTGCCAAATATTACAGTTGCAATAATACCACCATCCCTTTGTTACGTAGTAATAACCTTGCTGGTAGTGTAGATGATGTAGACATGTTGACATTTTCAACTGTTCTCTAATCAGTTTTATTATTATGACTCACATATTATTTTATTTATATTATTTGCTTTCCTAATATAAAATTTAAACACACCTATTGCAAAATCTTGTTTACCAAAGTAAAATTTTAATTTCTCGATGTTTCCTTTGCGAATGTTGTTACGCGTTTTGCCAAAATGCGTCTTTATATACTTTTTCGTTTCACAGAAATTAAAGTCTCTTAGTCCCGTTATATTAAAGTATTAATGAATGCACCGAAATCATTTAATGTCAGATTTGATTTACATTTTACTGAAAAACTTAATTAAAATTAACGAGCCTCAATTAATATTATTTACATTGAATAAAACATGAAATATAAATCTAATAATCTACATATGTATATGATTTCCGTGATAGGTGTTTTATAAAATTATAGTGTAGTAGAGCATAAACAAGTTTCTGAGCTTCACAAAGTAATTTAATTTTTATTATCAAATAAGTAAAATGTTTGATGACAGCCTGTCGAGAATGCAAATGATGCAATAAAACAAGAACTGAAGGTAGCCGTAAAAAATATACATATATTTGTTTGCTTAGGAGTGAGAGATTTTTTTTGTATATCTATAATAAAGTCTTCTAACTTCTATAACTTCACCAACCCATGCAATAAATGCACATTTGCACATTCATTAAATGTAAATTATACCATTTTAGAGATTAAATACAAATAAAGATTAACTCAACTACAAATGTGAACACTAAATTGACAGCGACCTATTTGTAAAATATTTAGTTTTTAATATATTTTTGAGGCCAGTTGTAGTGCAGTGACGATTAATTTTAAGGAATCTGTTTATTTATTTATTTAGAGTGAAATCCAATTATTGAACTAGAAGAACTAGCCTAGAAAGAGATAAAGTCTATAAAACAATACGTATATAATTAATAACTTATAATTATATAAAACAATTATGATGATAACCGCACTGCTTAAAACATGCTTAAAACATACTAATAAATAACTTATTATATGTATGTAGATCAACTCAATATACGTCTAATGTCTTTAACAGAACAAGAAAGTATTTCTAATTTCATTTGTATGCTTCTGAATTCATGACGTGAAGCCCTGCAACGGTCTGTATACATGTAGATGTGTATTTACTTTGCGTAGAAGAAGTAGAATCTTTTTATGACTTATTGTGCTTGTCGCCGTGGGAGGTTAAAAGCGACTCGTATTTTGTGTAAACGCAAGCAGTAGCTCTTCTGGAGGATCTGTCTCCAATATCTTAGGGTTGCGATGATGATGCTTAGAAACATAAAGACTCTCAAGTTTTATAATACATATAAAACCTGTTCGTGATCAGCTCGCGTAAACCTCGCAAACAGGCCGCAACACAAATGTTTGCCTTTAGTGTTATTCTCCAAGAAGTTGTGTTAGTGCTCTGCGTTTATCGGCGTATAAAAATGATAAAGTCATATGAAGCAGTTCAAACTTTATCTTGCCCTGACTATATTAATCAAGATATTACTTAAACGTCAGCAAAGTTGTCCACAGAACTGGCAAAAGCGGTTTTTTTTTCACAGCAGTGTAGAGAATGCAAGAGGATTTAAAAGCTTTTATCACTTTCAACTATAGACTTTAAATAAATAATTTAATTCTCTTTGACTGCTTCCATGCTTCATTCTTGTTTTGTTTTATTTCTATATTTATGTAATTTAATTTAAAATTACACAATACTTCCTTTTCTCGGTATTTTACTATAATATAAGTTGCACAAGTTTCTCATCTGTCTTTCCATGCATGGGGCAAAATTGATACTGACATTTCTACTGTCTACACCAAATCGGAGTTCGGCGAATATTCCTTTTGAAGGTACCAACAGTCGATGGGAATTTTGGGCAGTTCAACGTGAGCAAATATAAAGGGCACTGTTGTTACACGAACTGCTCGCGATCTTAACACGTACATTTTACAAACAGATCGCTGGATGATTGTGAATCGTTCGCGAGCACGTAAAAATTCGTTTTTATAAATACTCCAGTCGGGTTAGACAAAATGGTAAGGACTTAAGTTGTTGCAAATGCGATTTCCTATAACTTCTTTTATTACAAATTTTATCGTGCGATCGATATTTTTAAGTTAAGGGGGAAAATAGTGACAAAGTATAATTATTGAATTATCTCGTTTGTTATTGACTTTACGACATAAATATACATAAACAAAGTTGGAAAGAATTATATTTTCTACAATTTTGATCTCTTTGATTTTTTCGCTACTACCAACATTTAAGGTCCTACGCTTAAATTTAAAAAGTAATATAATATACGAGATGTGGCTATAAAATAACGAGACTGATGCTTTAGTGCTTTTTATTTTAAATTGTCCCCTTCAACATACACCCCTCCTCTATCTCTACATCGCTTCATGCGAATTTTACATTGGTCAAAACAATGCTGGAAGTCTTTCTCTGTTAGCTTTTTGTTCCTCGGCTTCAACGGTCTGAAATCTTGTTCCTTTTAATGGAGATTTCCTTGAGGATCAGATAAAAGGCACATGGTGCCATGTCAGGCGAATAAAGCGGATGGTTTAGCACTGAGATGTTATACTTGGCTAGAAAGGTCTTGACAAACAATGCAGTGTGAGCCGGGCGTTGTCCTGATGAAGAACCCATTACTCTTTTCCACAATTTGAATTTTTTTTTTCTAATTATTTAAAGGAGTTTAGCAAGAACTTCGAGGTAGTAACGTTGATTAACAGTTTGACCTTCAGGAGCCCAGTGAAGGTACACAACTACCTACACAATCCCATCTCGGTGAATTTGGACTCTTCCAATGCATGGATTGACGCTTGGTTTCTGGATCATAAGTGAACAATCAAGTCACAGCTGTCGATCCACGATACATAAAGGCGGGTATCCACTTGTGGTAATGCTCCGTAACGTAACAACGAACATGTTACGGCCTGTTGCAAAAGGTGACACGGTTCCCTGAGAAAGTATGTGTGGTTTTGGTCGTATCATTCATTCCGTAGCGTAACAAAATAAGGTTACGAGACGACGATAAACTCGCAGTATGAACCTAACTGCAATAATGGATTCGTCACTGCAATTGCAGTTAGCAGCAGCGTCATATATTTTTTTATTCATCATACAATTTTGAAGAATAAGAAACGGAAATCTCCGGAAATATTTTCTTTACTCCACTTCATGGCACAAACACAGAAAAACACACTCTTCCTAGTCACTGCAGAAAACAGACTGACCCCAAACCATATACAAAAGACTGACGAAACAAAAAATAAGACAAAATCACATGTGCAACAGGCAACGTTACTGCCAAAAGGGTAACCCCGTCTCAACATGTGGCAGAAAGTACTGTTGCATCTCTTTGATGCGACGGCTAAAAACCGACAACTGATGGTTCGTCCCGGATTAGTTATGCGTGTCAAATTTGTTACACGTACCACGCAACAATTTTCCGTCTCCACTAGCTGTAACGTAACATGTTCGGTGTTACGTTACGGGGCATTTGACACAAATGGATACTCGCCTTGAAAGGTGCTGTCGATCGTACGACTTTGGCGCATGTGTAGTTCACCTGTAGTAGCATCAGTCTCGTTATTTTATAGCCACACCTCGTAATTTTTTGTTTTGTTTTGGAAACGATCTCAATTTCGAAGGTTATATGAACTTTTTGTTTATTTTTAACCTGAACACTGTTAATGTAACAGTTACACGTAAATATAGCCATGATAGGTATTAACTATTTGTGCATTTGACAACTGCCCTTTTTACTATGTAATTTATTAAATATTGCTAGTATAATTCAATTCTACATAAAGCCCATAAAGTAAATGTTTCCCATAATACCATTGGTTAAGAACTTTATCCATGTGATTAGAAATCTTTTAAGTAGGTAGGTACCTAGATTTATGGTATTAAAAAACATTGTTGGATTTGATAGGATTTTTGTGGTTTGAATATATTTGAATTAGATCAATAGCCTTAAAATAAAGTAAAAATACTAGACTCAATAATAAAATACATATGAAAAAAGTACAATTTTTGAAAAATTTTATTTTTGTATGTTCAGTTATATTTTTCATATGTATTAAAAGTAATTATAATCGAGTTTGTCAAGGCTGGTATTATAGTTTTCACCCAACACTGAAGAAAGACGTCTTACGGTTAGTTTCTTGAATAATGTTACGGATGAGGTACAGCAAGTGCAGTGTACGAGTGTATCGTTCCACAAAACCGAGCCATGGTGGGTTGGTGATCAGTCTTGGGTTCTCTGTACAAGAGACGAGTGGGCCGGTGGAGAGAGTTTTAATGCTGTAAATAGTGACAAATTTCCATCTTCTCGTAAAGTGTATAATTAGTGCAAAACAGTTAATTTGATTATACACCTTCCTACAGTTCTTGATGCCAAGGATGTCACAGTATTTTAGGTACGTCCACCTATAAGTATAGCTAATTCTTTGTAAAAAAATGTGATATCGCATTTTCAGAACTAACTCTAAACAATTATAATACTGTTATTAATAACTGATACAAATTACACATTGTCATTGACAACAGTGTGGATTTATTAACATTGATGGTAATTTGTTTTATATTTATCCAAAAATGTTTTCTCGTAGAGATTCGTACTTAAAATGAATTTAGTACAACATAGGAACTATATATTAAATGTTAAGTTGAAAGGTTTAATAAAATTGGAAGGAATTGTAATATGCTGAATTTTATTAGTAACGCCAGAAATATTACTTGCTATATATTTAATCGAAACTAGGTTAACTATATATTTTACATAAACACAGATGCGATACTGTTTTATACTAACAAACAGAAAATTTTAGTCAATCTCAGTCTGTACATATTACCTACATTTTTTATGAATTTACTAAAAATATGGTATAAAATTTATTCTGCTATGTAAAATTTAAGTATATTTATTTCTATATTTTTAAGAAATTTTTAAAAAAATTACGTGTTAAATAAGAATTAATCCTCAAATTTAGAACTTTTCTTTCATGATATAATCGTACAAGTAAATGTGTCCGTTAATTCTTAAGGTTTTCCTTCATTTACTGTTCCAAATTTTAAATTAATATACGGAATGTTTTGTAAAATATTGTTATAAATTCAGAGACTGATAGAACATCCGTAAATACATAAGACAATCTTCTCCTGTGTAGACTATGTCTCTGTTTCTTGTTTTGAAATACAAGGCATTAAAAATTATTTTATTTAAATCAAATTTGGCCATATCTTTGGTTGATTCGGGTTATTCTAAGTAGAAAACTAAAAAGACACACTTCTAACACTTGAGGTGTTGAAGTTTGCTATTTTGTTCAATTTACTGGATGTATTGTAAACGGGAAAAAAATTTACACGATTGTTTTTACAATCATAACAAATTGTAAATTCTCTCAAAATTTTAAACAGTAATGTATGAAATTTTTGTACATTATTTACTCCTCATGATTTTGTGATTTTTTTTTGTGTTTTCTGAATATACTGCATTAGAACTTCATCAGTGCAACTGTGGAAGGTAAGATTAACAGAATTTTCAGAAAACTTTGGTTTCTTCAATTTTTTATGTCATTATATTTGTTGCGTAGTTCAGTAGGAGGAAAACGTCATTTTAATAAATAATAGCAACATAAAAAACTGTTCCTAACAAACGCAAATTTCCTGAGAAGTCAATTTGCAAATAATAATGTTACATTTAATGTCTAAAAAATTGAATAAAAGCTCTGACAAGTTTGTTTTTACCTTAACAGATAAATTGACAAAGTTGAGTTGATTTTTGGAAACGGTACCTACATTTTCTGTGATTTCAAGAAGATTACCTTATTTGTGGGTAATTACATACAGTATAACGTGTATTTCTCTACACTAGACATCTAATCTTAAATAAATTATATACTCTAAAATATCGCTATGTAGCTAGCTAGTAATACCTATTAACAAAATCTGAAAGCTTTTCCTAAAATTTATATGCTCCAGTGGCGGAAATACAGGGTATCGGTGGCACATTTTCCTAAATAAAATAGTACGCCACTGCTTTACGGTAACAACCATGATATTTTCAGATTAGACTTTCAATATTCTACAAATTACTACTGTCTTATGTTTTTCGAAAAAATCCCGATTTTCGAGTAAAACTTAAAAAACCAACTGAAAACACTTTTACTTAAATGACATGACAAGCACTAATCATTCGGTTATTTATTCGAATAAAGAAATTAATAACATTAGTCATCATTTTAATGATTTTATTTAAATAAATGCTCAAAAATACCTCCATTTCCACGAACACAGGCCCGACATCTTTTTAGTAACGAAAATGTAATTTGTTCGAAATTTATTGTTGCTTGAATCTGATGAAAAGCATTATTTGTTCTTTCTTCTAACTGCTCAGAATGTCAAAGTCGCTATCGCAGCCCACTATGTAATTTTAAAAAGCATTATATTCGAATATCGAAGTGTGTCCTCAGTTCGGTTTTTAAATTTTACCCCAAAAACCAGGCTTTTTTTCGAAAAACATAAGAGAAGAAGATTTGTAGAAAATTGATAGATGAATCCGAAAATATCACGGTTGCTACCGTAAAGCAGTTTCGTACTGTTTTATTTAGAAAAATATGCCACCGATACCCTGTATCTGCGCCACTGGAGCAAGTAAATTGTAGGAAAAGCCCTCAGATTTTGGACAATGTTTACATAAATACATGTGCCCAATTTCAAATTATTTCACTTACTAGTTTTTAAATTATTTAAAAAAATAAAAAACATTTCTTGGAGTTTAACACCCTGTATCTTTTTAACAAAGCATCCTAGATAAAAACTTTATAGGAGTCTCCTTTTAAAATTCACCAAAGAATACGAAGTTTCATTTTAGGTCATCATTTGTGAATCACCCTGTATAGTGTATACATATCCAAAAATTTTCATCAGAAATTCTTGAATACTTAACGTCATAATATATGAAAAATTTATTAGCATATTTTTGGAGAAAATCCCTTAACGGTTTTTAAAAACTATATAGACATATAATGTCGTAGGTGGTTTAAAATTCTTATAAAGTTATACTGAACATTCAAAAGCGATATGTTGCTTATTGTTTTTAATTCCTTCTTAATTAATATTAAATTACCTGCAACATTACCTTATAATAAAAAATTGAGTCAGCGATAATAGCACTACTTTAGCTTTAGTTTTCTGAAAACGACGACTGGCGACTTTCTACAGAAACTTCTTGTTTGTGCGAGAAGTTCAGCCGATTCAAAATTTTAAAAGAAAAAATTTAAGAAAGTGCCTTGTTAAAAGGAGCAGAGATAAATAATCTACATCGCAACATCTATCTGCAAGTCTATTACTGAGTTGATGATTTAATTGGGAAAATTATCATTTATTAGAGCCAAATAAATAATTTATTTGTATTCGGCCAACTAAAAATTTATTCAGAGATAATAAACTATTTATTTATTAGAATGAAAGTAGAAAACATTTAATTCAAATTATTTAATTCTGCAAAGAAAAAGAAACTTTAGTCTAATGTTCTTAGGAGTGTTCTTAGTTAAACGGAAATGAAAACATTTGTGGCATTCTCTACATAATTTCCTAAACGGAGTCGTCACTGGTTCCACCTCTTTTTTAAATTCTACAATTTTTATGGTAATGTGCCCTAGTAGACGGTCGTTTTCTTCATACATCTCCCCAGTGAAAACTTAAGACGGAAGCCAACTGAAGAAGCTAATTTAGTCTAGACCATTCGACCTGTGCTGCTTGGCCATAACTAGAGCACATTTCCGTCTGTTCTAATCATCATGTTTTTTATTTTAAAGGACGCTTTGACCGAACAAAGATAGAGGAGAGATATAAAGGTAAAAAAGTAATGCTTTCCTGGCTGAAAAAAAATATCAGTTTTATCACTGGTAGTATTTTATTCAAGCTTTAAAAGATATATTGGCAGAAGAAAGACTACTTAAGGTGAAACAACGAAAAATACGATAATACGACGAATGGTAGCATTACAGTGGCCAGCAAATTTGTTATGTATAGTTTATAGCAAAAGTTTTACTTTTACCGTTGCCAGATCATATCCGAGACGTAATCATACGTCGCGTCTTGTGCAGGAAACTTAAAATGAGTCCTGTTCCCTATAATAACAATGGGGATTTCAACTTGAGAAAGAGAACCGTTAAAATTACATTTCTAAACTTTTAACTTCCTCAGAGCAATGTGATTCGGTTGCAAGGAAAGATATTATGTATTCCGCGAACGCATTTGGTAGTCTCAGCTTGGTTGCAGAAAGCTGGATATTGTTAGCTGAAATAAAATGTGGAAACTGTCATCTGTCACACGTACGTGGATAATAGGTAGTTTCTATTCATGCGTTACTAGAACAAGTAATTGCGAATAACACCAGCATTTACAAACATATGATAAGCGAAAAATGATATTCCATAGAAACATCCGCTAACATTTTGTCAGAGTAAGCTAAATGATCTTATTTGTAACCTCTGCTCACCAAAAAAGGGAGGTGAATATTTTGCTGAAGAACTGAAAAAGAAAATTCTTCCATCTGAAGTAACCAAAACATTTTTGCATCGATCACGCGAAACAATTTCTCGAAAATATATTCATTCAGACGAATGAAAAATTCCTTATATGAAAGTTGCACCCCTGAGGCGATATACCCTCTTAAAGGAGGGGATTGAAATTCACATTTTACTTTTTTTCTTTAACATGAAGAATGCTAGAGACACAAAACTTGGTATGAGCATCCTACTAATAAAGAGACAACTTTTCAATATTTGTTCGAGCATTGGCGTATTTTATGGCCCCATTGCAATATTTTATTAGAAATTTTTTATATGAAGCATATTATTTATTTAAAAATATTTATTGGGAAGACTGATTTATTGCGCAACTTTTTTACCTCTTGTATTTTTTCGATAAAACCGATAGTTTTCTAGTAAAAAAATTAGTCGCGTCATCGCTCACTAAAGGGGTAATTGCGAAAATTTGTAAAAATAAAGTAGGCGGAACAAATAAATTGTTATTTATCATATTAATAAATTGACACTTTCTGTCAATAAGCTGGTAATTTAATAATAACATTAAGAATAATTTGTTATTAATTAATGAAAAATGTTTGGTAACATGACTATGGGACATGTATTAGGTAAAGTTATTTATCTGAAATAAAATTTAATACAAACGAAAAACACGAAATGCAAAATTAAATTTAAATAATATTCTCGAAATAATTTCCATTTTGCTGCAAGCATAACCTAATACGTCTGTTGAAGTTATAACGCACTCGCACAAACAGTTCTTGGTTATTGCGAAGGTCATCTGCTGCCTGAAATATTCTTAAGCGTAGTTCTTCTAAGGAGGCAACAAAAGTGGCATAAACAATACTTTTTATGTGTCCCCTCAAAAAGAAATCCATAAGCTTTAGGTCAGGTGAACGTGCAAGCTAACAAACAGTGGCATCACGACCACGACCAATCCAGCGATTGGGGCAATTTAAATTTAACCAATCTCTAACGGCAAGTGTACTATGTGCAGGCGCCCCATCGTACATATACCACATCACCTGACGTGTAGCAAGGGGTACATCCTCAAGTAATGTTGGAATATTTTCGTTCAAAAATCTAAGATACTTGGCCGCTTCAAGCCTGTGTGGAAGAATAAAAGGACCTATTAGAGTATTTCCTACAATTCCCATCCAAACGTTTAAACTAAAATTATGTTGACATCTTGAAACAAATATTTCATGAGTATTTTCTTCTGACCATGAATGAACATTATGAAGATTTACTGCACATACTCTAGGAAAATTTGCTTCATCGGTGAAAAGTATATTCATTAGGAAATTTAAGTCATGCCTAGAAATGTACCATTGACAAAAATCCACGCGGTTAGGTAAATCAAGGGCATTCAATTCTTGCACGGGTTGATGGTGAAAAGGGTATAAAAGATTTTCATGAGCTACATTCCACACTAGACTGTGAGAAACTTGCAGTTGCCTGGACACCTGTCTTGTGCTTGTACCACAGTCTCGTTATAGATGTTCCAATATAGCTTCCTCAGTTTCAACAGTTCGGACATTACGCCTTCTTCCGGCACCCTCACGATTGGGCTGAATTTTACCAGTTTCACGAAGCCTTCTTTCCACCGAGGCCAATGTTTGTCTATGAGGAATCGGACAGTTTGGATATCTCTGGTGGTATAATCTTACTGCAGCGTTACTATTTTTTCTGGATTCGAAAAACACTTGTCGACATATTCGTCATTGGTATAAATATTATATGCCATAATTATTCTGATAATAAATTAATCAATTGGTACTAATTATTGGTTGACAGAAAGTGTCAATTTATTAATATGATAAATAACAATCCATTATATGACATCCGCCTACTTTGTTTTTCCAAATTTTCGCAATTACCCCTTTCGTTAACGATGACGCATCTAATTTTTTTACTAGAAAACTATCGGTTTTATCGAAAAATTACAAGAGGTAAAAAGGTTGCGGAATAAATCAGTCTTTCCAATAAATATTTTTAAATAAATAATTTGCTTCATGTAAAAAATTTCTAATAAAATATTGCAATGGGATTGGCTGTTTCACTACTTTATAAAATACGCCAATGATCGAACAAATATTGAAAAGTTGTCTCTTTATTAGTAAGATGCTCATACCAAGTTTCGTGTCTCTAGCATTCCTCATGTTAAATAAAAAAATTAAAATGTGAATTTCAATCCCCTCCTTTAAGAGGGTATATCGCCTCAGGGGTGCAACTTTCATATAAGGTATTTTTACTTCAATCTTCTTATTTTTGGCTCTACATTCACTGGTACCATTTTTGCTACTTCATTTAAAAACACGCTGCATAAACCCGTTAGTTTTTCAATCGAAACAAAAATTTAACGTATCAGTGGATAAAGAATGAAAATGCCTTTATAAGATAAATATTACTCAACACTATGCTAATTAAAAATTGTCCCCTATAAAAAAAATGTGTGTGTTACAAATTTTGTAGTCGTCAAAAATCCGTGTTCTTACGTGAAATGTATTGACAATGAACTAACAGATACAGAAAGCACTTCTGATATCTTACCTGAGTTTTAAAATAAACCAGTGTGTTTACTTTGGATAGGGATGTAAGCATGACCATCACCCCAATATAAACCATTGTTCGTAAGACCGACGTAGATCGACGCAGTTCGATGCGGGTAGTAGAGGGTTCCAGTCGTTCAATAAAACTCGGGAATTGTATGACGGTGCGAAGCTGCCGCTCTTATATGGGCACATTCATACAAAGTCAACGTTTATTACGACGAGATGGATGCCTGCTGCCAGCATCAAGTTCACTTTCATTTGGATTCTATACAGGGTGACTAAGCGGCATCATTTCTGGGGCGTAGTCTTCTAAAAATAGTGGAAAATTTTGTTTGGCAAACGAATTATTTTGTAATTATATTTTTTTAAATCTAAAATAGCTGAGGTATAAGAAATCGGACTAAATCGATGATACACTGTAAATAAATTGGTCTGAGTGAAAGCAAAAAGGTCCTGAGTGAATCCATTCAGTGAAATTATTGAATACATTTTCAGTCAATTCAGCCCATTCAGCAATTTCTTATTTGCTTAACGGAAAGATATTGAAATTTTAAGGTTCCCTGCAAAAAATTTTATATCGCCTACAAGTCATCCAAAAAAAATCATAAACTGATACGCTGAGTATCCGCTAAACCGGAGAGTGACGTCACTGCATGGGAAACTGACGCCGTATGCTAGCGTGTGTCAGTCAGTCGGGTTGTCGGGTTTTAGTTGCCTGTTAAGTTTCGATTGAGTACGTTAAGATACCGAATTTTGTTAGCAATATGGAAGACACAGAACAGAAAAAAATTACAAATATTGTATTGTTCCCCGATGTGAGAGCACTAGTGTGAAGACGCCTAAGAAAATAATAATGTCCCCGTAATTCTGTCGCATGGATCTAAAATCTATAGTCTATTAGTCTCCACTTTGATTTGTTTCTTTTAATATATTTTATTTGAAAAGTGACTTATTTTGAAAGCGACAAAACTACCCTGTGTAATTTAGGTATTTAATAAATACGCTTGTATCCTCTAGAAACACTACAGACTTGTGTTTTCTATTGTTAATTTTTTTGTGAATATTATACAAATACTTATAGATACTAAATATTGATATAAAAATACATAATAAATTATTATGTGTAATTTGGGTGATTGGTAGCGGTGTATTTATTATTTTGATATTTATTTATTTATTTTTATTATATTATAATTATTATTTAATTTGGTGATTAATTTTGTTTCTGGTGTGTAAATTTTGTGTGTGTATAAGAATTAATTATCCGTTTGGGCGCCTTTTTTATGTAAAATGTCATTTGGGTGTATTTATATCTAATTTTCCATTGAGTGTAGGTTCTGATAAGAAATTTTAATAATAATAATGACAAACATAGACGAACTAGACTTTCTTACCTTATCATTGCTAACATCGCCTCCGGCAGCTTTACTTTGTATAAATAATGTTCACAGTGTAGACAGGATTTTATTAGTGTAGATAGGAATGTTCATTTTCTACACTGTCCCTCAAGAAAAAACACTTTATTTTATCAATAGCATGAGTCCTTACCTCATAGGGGCGGTTCTATGCTCTTTTAATTAACCTTTACTATTTAATTTTGGGTAAGAAACATTGAATAAAAGCAAAATTGGAAATATTTACACAAGATGACATTTATTACTTATTTATCTTTCAATTTCGAACAATATTTTTATGAACACAGAAACTAGAATATTTTTTTTATATACTTTTACATGAATAATTGTCTGAGAAATGCCTTATTCTACCTATCATAATTGAGAAAATGTTTGGTTAACCAATTATCATTATTTTAAACGTTTTTCAAACAAATTAACTTATACTACGAACATTTGAAATTAAACTAATACTTAAATTATAGAATGTTCAAAAATGTCAATTTAAACTTTAATCACTGACATTGTTTATAGTTTGTAACGGGTTTTGTATTTCACAAATAGCTTTTATAGTTCGAATTTGCAACACTTTATGGCATGGAGAAAACTCTTATGCAACTGGACTTACTTGGTTTCGTTCTGGCTGGCAATTTGCGGTCGTCTCTATAACCTCACTTTATTGTTGTCGTTTTCTGCTATTCTCGGGCGTTGAGGATGGCTGTTGGGTCTGTGTAGAGTGCTTCCTGGTGTTTTTGATGTTGTTTGGGGAGCCACAGGACAACATGCACCCCTCACCAGTCTCTAGAATCTCCTTCCGCCTCTCTCTCAGCTTGTTGACTTCTCTCGATGTTTTTTTGTTTTTCCGGTACCAGGTAAATTCACTGATTTGTTCTTTCGCCATTGGTTGCTCGTATCCCTGTTATCATTTTCTAACTGCGCAATTTCTCCAGCATGTTGCGATGAATTTGATTTTAATTAACTTACGGCGTAATTTATATTTTATAACTGCGTAGTAGATTTTATACGTCTTAATACTAATTTACAAGAAATTTTTATATGATATTTTGCATGACAAATTTTTTATAAGAAACTTCTAGCCTATGTGTTTCTGATGTTATAATATTTGAACTTTCTTTTGTACTAGATTATTTAACATTAATTTACTCATAAAATCTCTAAATTGGCCCTTCTTGTGACATTGTCTTTTACTTTAATGCTTCTACTTCGTACCCAAAATTTATTTTCTTGACATGCTTATCATTAAAACGTATTATTTAAAATTTGACTGATAATGTTTTAGGTTTATATGAAATAACTATGAAATGAGCTTTTTATTTTACTTTAAAAGTACTTTGTCTTTATTTTATTCTACATTATAATTTCATGAAAATTTTCCATGCTATTTCTCGGTGTTGTGTCTTGAGATACAGTGTGTTCATTTCAAAATATTATATTGTTAATATATTTATAAGATATTAGGTAGATTATATGTAGTTTCCATGGGGTTAAAAATAGTAATAACAATTTTGTATTTGATTTGGTAAATCTTTGAAACCTGTGACAGAAACGGTTTCGTCCAATTAAACGCAAAATCCTTATTCTTATTTACTATTCTTATTGTACAAAAACGTCAAAATTTTCGCTATAAACGTGCTTTAGAGAAGCTTTACGCGTTGTTGAAACGTAATGTTTGCATTTTCACTCCTCTCATCTCATCATCTCATGACTGATAAAGTCGTGGTTTTTATGAAAAAAAAAAATCCATAACCATTAACAAACCTACTTCTGGCAAAATAGAAGAATCTATTTAATATGCACAAACGCTAAAACATGCTGTAGATGCAGAAACTTATCAAGTAGCGCCAAACCGGCTGACCGTCCCATGCGGTGACGTCATTGCATTGCCACGGTTAAGACAGATATTCGCATTTTAAAAATCATATAGCTTGAAAACCGCTCAACAGATTGAGTTGAAATTTTCAGGATTGCCTAATCATGAGCAGTACATTGTGTATACAAAATAAGAACGTTTTTGAAAATTTACTGATTAACCCCATTGTACACTTTTTCATATACCTATTTGAACTATAACTGATAGTTTCACTCATAAAATTTTAGTTGTAGTCAATCGGGTATGGACAGAAACTGATACATTATTCAGTGTAATTGAGTGAAATTAAGTCCAACTTTTCTTAGTGTAGCAACTCATTTTTTAATTTTCTAGAGAGTGTTGCTCCAAAAAATTAACAAGTGTAAGCTCGGTATATGACGTTGTTGTATTTAAAATCTTAATTATAGCAAATTTTATACTTATTTTAAATATAAAAGATAGTATTTCGAAAATGGTGTTAATTTCGAACAAAATGAAAAAGACCTTTTTGAAATATAATCAGAAATCAAATGGAAATAGTCAATGGCACTGAGGAAATTCTGAGGCTTTTTGTGGGTATGTACGTCCCCAGCTTCTGCGCCACCGTTTTCATCTAAAAAATATTTGCTTATGCAAATGTTATATTTTTTAAAAATTTTAATTGAAAATGCCGTTTGTCCGGTTTATAAAAAAGCGAAAAAGCAGAAATATCCACTTTTAGGCCGATTGCTATAATTTGAAACTTCTGCAAAATCCTGGAAAGTTATAGGATAATATCTACTTCGGTGTTGGGAACGAACCAAATATATCACGTGGATATCAAAATGGATTCATGAAAGAATATTTACACCAATTGACTTTAGATGACTCAGTTTCTTTAGGCCTGCAGGCATAAACTGATGTAATATATACGAATTTTTCAAAAATTTCGATAGAATCCTCTAACTCCTTCCGGTGTACCTCAGGGTTCCGTTCTGGGGACATAACTGATGTATTAGATGTACCTTGATTGCTTTATGCTGATGACTTGAAAATGTTCACCGCTGTCAAAACCTTAGACCAATTACCAATTTATCTGAATAGTGCATAGAATCATAGAAAATACATTACCGGTCAATACTGCGAAGTGTAATTCCGTGATCTCGGCGCTATCGTCGATCCGAAAACAGGAAAAAGAAATTCCAAGAAAGTCAGGTAGCAATTTCGCATATAGTCTCATCGAATCCAAGCGATGCATACACGTTATCCAACTGATAACTGAAGAAGAGAAAAAGGGTAAGAGCCAGTGGCGGTTTTACCTTAAGAGCTGCGGAGCTGCAGAACACAAAATTTTATGTATTTAATCATATTAAATATCAACAAAATATTTAAAGAATCCAAATGTACTCGCGCTAAAATAAATCTAGGAGCTTATATTATTATTTATTGTGACGCGAGCTACGCTCCTTAATATATGCAACCTCATATACAAAATGTGTGCACAGCGAACAATTAACGTGACCCAGTACACGAAGATAGGGGCTTTTGTGGCTGCAACAGCGCCAGCCACTGCTGCAGTAAATGCAGTAATATTTCGTACGTGGTATGTGGTGGTTTATTTTTGCGAGCGGCACGTGTGAATATTTTCGTTTGGGATACGGATACGTTCTACGGATATTATAGTTATTAAAATGAATGGCGTTTCGTTTAAAAAAAAAACATTATTTGGTTCTCTGCCTTATGAGGATAAACTAAAAATAAAAGAATTAAGTGGGCCAACACCACAATTAAATTTTGAAGTTAGTGGAACAAGCCGAAGTAAAAGTTATAAAGGACAATTTAACAATAATATATACACAAAAGCAAAGTGGGTGTGCGGGTGTGATATAAAAAATACAATGTTTTGTTTTCCGTGCTTACTTTTCAGTGGGGATAAAGCATGGACAATATACAGTGTGAAAGATTTAAGTCATTAAGTCTTTAGGTAAAATAAACATAAGAGGTCAGTTAGATTCTGCATATTGGGATAATATACGGAAACACAATGAACAGGTAACAAAAAATCGTTATGTATTATCTAAAATCATAGATTGCATAAAATTTTGCGGAGCTTTCGAAATAGCACTTCGCATTTCGGGGACACGACGATACAGAAAATTCGGACAACCCTGATGTGTTTCGTGGACTCATAAATTTTAGTACAGATCTTGACGACATATTAAAAGAACATCTAGCCACATGGGTACGATCGGGATTTTCTGTGATTGTACCGGGAATTAGCTGTATGCATATTTCGGATTTGCACGTATAACTCCCGGAATATAATATAATGTACATATATATAAAAAAAGATAAAGAAAAAATCATAACACGGCGAGGAAAATTAAAATTCGTTGAATCGTTGGTAAATTTCACAAACGATTTTTTTGTTTATAAACAATATTCAATAATTTCATAAAATATATTTAGTTTATTCCAATTTATTTATACAGTCAGTAGGTAATTCGTGAATAGATATTTCAAAATGGTATGAATTTCAAAAATCATTCATGTGAAAATCTGTGTTTTTTTATAAATGCATTGTTCCTTGAAATTCAGAAGTGCCAGGAAAACGCGTGACCTTGAAAATTTTAAAATTTTTCGCCTGCGGCGCCATTTAGAGACTCCGGGCACTTAATATCCCGGAATTCAATTCAACAACTGTAACAACCCTAAGCAGAACACATTCAATCAATGTTCACGCGCCGCCACTGGTAAGAGCAGTGTGCATTTTCTATTGGCATATTCTTTTAACGCCAATAAACAACTTACAAACGAAATATTCCATGTTGAAGACAAATTTTCAAAGAAACATCGGTACCTATCTCAAATTATGATAAATTAATTACCTCTTGAAAATTCCTTCCTTAACCCACAAACCAACAAAAGGTTATTAATGAATACTGCAAGCAATTTTTGCAGAAGGCGCCTAACAGAACACATCTTACAATTAGGGTGAATAGTTGTTTAATTTCGATTATCTTTTTATAGATTGGAGTAATATTTGACTTATCACACATGTTGGTCTAAAGAATTGACATATTTGAAAACTGATAATGTACTTATAAGATAAAAGGGCATATTTAGGTATATATTTAACTCCATTATATGAAGATACGTTTCAGCAGTTTTGCCATCTTGGTTTCTATGTCAACGGTCTAGACATCTGACCGAACTACCTACATGCTTTTAATGTCCAATGCTTAACGTTTCCCACGACAGATTTTCTCCATCTGCGATACGCAGATGGAAAGTGTTCAGCGCAACCTGTTTTGATTAATGCAATGTCAAGAATACCTACACTGAGGATTCTCTATCAAACATAAAAGAAACAAGTTGAAATATGCAAGAACAATGAAGCCAGCCAATTATGTCCAGCTACATTTGAAGAAATTATTAACGCGTATTTTTTTATTATGTGTTTTATATCATATGTACGTTTGTATGTAACTATTCTGCTTTGAATGATCTAAGATAACACTCTCCTCAATACTTTTAATCGTTTGAGAATCACTCTGCGGAATACTCCTAAGTGTAATCGTTGAGTGAAGAAATTGTACTCAACGATGTAATCTATTATTCGAATAATGCTTGTGTTTGTACATATTTAAATAAGTGGTTTTAGCAAAGTTTTGATTTGTGTTCAAATAACCGGAATAAACCTTGACAGTACATAATCGGGTCACCTGTTACACAATATTTCAATCATTAGTTATGGTTATGATAAATAAAATAGATCGACAATGTTGACTGTATACTGCTAGCTTTATAAAAGAAAGATTTTAATTAAAAGCCTGTGTTTTCCATCAAAATTACTTCTTGTATGAATTCTGGGATACCCTTTAAATCTCGGTGCATCCCATTTTCAATGTAATATTACCCATTATTAATTAATAGCCCAGTACCCTGGGCTATTTTTTTAAAAGAAATCTTCAAGCCAAGACAGATTTTCGATATGAATGCATTTTTTATATTTTCTATGGTAGCTCAAGTACAATTGCAATTTTTTACTAAATTCAAAAACTAAAGAGCATATTAAAAATATCGACCATATAATTTCTCTCAAAATATGTGGTTAACCTTAATTAAAACTATCCTTCTATGTTTAGTAATAATTAAAGTCGAGATTAAAGTACTCCATTATGATACTGCATGTATGTGACAATATACTTACAACTATGTAAATGCCATAAATGTAAAAATTGCCAGTCTCTTCCATGGTCAATTATATGGAGCTAACATATAGTTATTTTTATTTAATAGTAGAAAGTAATAAGAAAACTTTCTACTACATATATCCATTTCTTCTGAATTAAATTAGAGGTCAGTAACTGGCAAGATTTCCCTCACAAAAATTTATTTAGATGTCTACTATTCTTTTTTACCTTTTATATGAATTTTTGTAGAAAATAAATTAAAAATTAATGTCCATATTTTAAGTTATTTTCGTGAATAAAAAATTAATTAGACTAGTTTCGTGTGAATATTCCTAAAATAATTAATAATATACAGGGTGTCCCTGAAAAGGATGGACAACGCTTGACCACAGGTTCCTTAGATGAAAATAGGACTATTTAGCCTAACTTACCTATATACAAAAGTGCTCGCCTACTGAGATATAGCCTTCTAAGTGTAGAATAAGTAACACAGTTTTTTCAAATAATTTGAAAACTAGTTTTCTTAGAAACTTAAATTTGGTACACTTATTTTTTTATATAAGTTCAAACTAAATAAAAAATTTGGTGATGATACATATACAGGATGTTCTCTTTCTAGTGCCTGTGCGCCACTGGCTATCCCGTAATTTCTTTGTGTGTACGCCAGTGATGCCAGAATTTATATTTTTAAGAATTGCTCTTACAAAATGTTGATATCTTTTATGGATTTTGTGTAAATTTGGTATTTTTATACATTAAATATAGGCAAATATTCCAATTTGTAAAAAATAATTTATAACTGCAGCCTCAAAGCAGGGAATAATAATGAAAAAACGTCACATTAAAAAAATAACTATATTTATACTATTTTTTGATATTTTAAATAAACAATATTAACTAATAACGTAAGAAAGTCAACGTTAACATTTTAAATAAACCTAAATTAATATTTTTTATAATCACACTGAAATAATATTACAGTAAATGCCCAAAGTGACTTCCTTGTTCTTAAACGCAAGTATTAGTTCTTCGAAAATTAAAATGAATTTTGTCGAATAATTGTGCATTACCTCTCATAACATTAATTTCATGTTGGATTCTTTCCCATTATTCGTTTTTTGTATTTACTGAAAAGTTATAAACTGTGGTCCTCTACGCTTTTCAAAGGAAATAATTACATGGGTTTAGATCTGAGGATCGAGGTGGCCATTTTAAAAGGGCATTATTTCCTCTACCTATCCACCGGTTAGGATAGTAACCTGTAATAACTGGTCTTTTAATACTCTAATCTAATAACGAAACTTTTTGAACTGAGGAATTTCTTCGACCCTTTCCAAAATTTGTTCTTCCAGCTGAATAGTTCCAAGATTTAATGTTACAGGTAAAAAAACGTCTTGTTTCCCGAAGGCGTCTTTCCGCATTAGCAAATGTTTTGTGATTGGGAATTCTTCGATTAGGAAATCTTTCAGCACATGTTCAAACAGTAGTACAACAATTTCCTTCACAATAACCCAAATCTAATAACATATCAGTTTGTTCAGCAAAATTATAAATTACAATAAAAAACAAACTAAGATAAAATTAGATCACACCTCACTTGAGACTGAACCTTTTAATTATTGTTATGAATTTGTTTCTTTGTTATATGGCCCCTCGTACTAGACTGTTCTAATTATCTTAAACTGATTTTATATTATTTAATGTGTAAAAAATGCCAATTTTACTCGAAATCCATAAACGATATCAAAATTTTGTAAGAGGCAAAAAATCTTCTAAAATAGTGCTTATTTTTAAAAATATAAATTATGTCATCATTGGCGTACACACAAAAAAGTTATGGGATAGCCAGTGGCGCACAGGTACTAGAAAGAGAACATCCTGTATATGTATTCTCACCAAATTCTATATTTACATTGCCCTTATATAAAAAAATATGTGTACCAAATTTGAAGTATCTAAGAAAAACAGTTTTCAAATTATTTGAAAAAAACTAGGTTATCTGTTCTATATTTAGAAAGCTATATCTAAGTAGGCGTGCATTTTTGAATATAGGTAAGTTAAGCTAGTCTTATTTTCATCCAAGGAACTTGTGGTCAAGTGTTGTCCATCCTTTTCAGGGACACCCTGTATGATTATACTAGGGAAAAAATTTTTGAAAGAATGTACTATAGTCCGCGGTCGAAATTATAGAAAGTGACTCAGACATAATATAAAAACACTATTACCATAATGCGTATAAAATATAAAATGATTTTTATTCGGTTCAATATTATTTATCTTTGTGCCGCTCGCTATGCACATCGATAGAATCTATAATCGTCTATAGACTGAGTTACACTGAACGTCGATCTATATTCTATCTGACTTTTGCACTTGTTAGGGAATAGGGAAATGTTTGTTTAGTGGGTGTAAACGGACTTGATTTATCCGTCCTGAGAAACGTCATAGCATAAGCGTAGACGAGGGGTCTAGTTCAATGGCTATAATAAATTTATAAATTAAAGAAACACAACTGGGACGTTTTAAAATGCTGTAATAATTAAAATGGATCAAAGTGCCGATTACAGCAAACCCTAAAAGAATATTAGATGTTATGTTTTATTATCTTTTTTCAATATTTTCTATATTTTGTTGCCTTTTACGCAGACACGCCAATGGATTTTCGTTCCCGGCACGCTTCATCCCCCTTACTAGTCCAAAAGCTAACGATGAGTCACTCTCTATAATTTCGACCGCGGAGTATAGAAGAGTTTTGCGGCGATTTTATTGTCCTTACCTTGAGATTTTCACGATCTTGACTCACTCGCTTGCAGCATCTATGGGGGGAGGAACTAGCACACTTTGCTTTAATTTTGTCTATCACCGTCACATGTACAATATACACAATTAGTCCAAAACTTGAGATATCGGTTGCGTGTTGTCTTGTTCAGAGCTTTTCACACACGCACTTGTTGAATGTTGAATGTCGACTTATATCTTCCGACCCTTCTCCCTTCTCATCGAGTCTTTCTCCCCACCCTCGGTTCGAGGACAAGGACAACATGAAATTAAAATCGCGGAACGCGCGGTGATTTAAGTCAAAAGAAATTAAGAAAGAAACGCAAACATTCCGCCCACCAAAAATAAATATTTTTCTTTTAGATACAATGCATTTGCATTAAACAAACATAAAAAAAATACTACTGCGAAGGTAGAGGACACAACTTTATGATAGGTCTGTCCACTAAACCGTTAAGAGTTTTCACTTGCGCAACACGAGGTATGTTATCACGACCAGGATACAATTGGACAATACGTCTTAAAACCCAATGTAGAGGCATGGTTGATTCGTTTCTAATTAAGACTAAACTTCCTACAGAAGGACATGATGTGGTGGAGATCCATTTCGTACGCTGCTGTAGTGTATGGAGATACTCCTCGTGCCATCTGCGCCAAAAATCCTGATGGAATTTCTGCAGTAATTATTGCCATCGAGTTAGTCGATTAAGTTTTACCAAAGTGAAGTCTCTTTCGGAAAGTGTACATAATGGTTCTAATGAAAAGGAAATGGCCTGGTGTAAGGGGTCAGTACTGAAACTACATAATGGCCTAGAGTTCAACACAGCCTCAATTTGAGTAAGTACGGTCGACGAAGATGAGTTTTCACTGACTTAACACCGGCCTCCCAGAGGCCACCGAAATGGGGAGCTGAAGGCGGATTGAAATGCCACTTAATGTCGAGCGTTTCAGTGGCTTGTTGCATACAAGAAAGAAGTAATTTATTGGCACCGACGAAATTTGTTCCACAATCACTATAAAGATCTCCACATCGACCTCGTCGAGCAATAAATCGCCGGAGTGCAGCCAAGAATGCCTCAGCAGAAAGATCAGACACGAGTTCGAGATGAAGGGCTTTGACGACAAAACACACAAACACGCAGATGTAGGCCTTCATCCTCTTAGCACCACGAGATTTACCCAAGGTAATAAACAAGGGACCAGCAAAGTCAACACCACAATGGGAGAAAGGTTTGACTTGGGACACTCTACAGGGAGGCAGATAGCCCATAAAAGGGGTTGTTACAGAAGGCTCGACCCGGAAACATTGATTACATTTGGATAGAATGTGATGTATAGCCCGTCTGGGCGATAAAATCCAGAATTGCTGAGAAATCAAACTTTGAAGAGTGCGAGGACCTGGATGTAGATTACTTTGATGAAAATGAATTATAATCAAATCAGTGAGTCGGTGGGAGCGAGGCAATAACATGGGATGTTTAGCGTTGAAAGAAATTGAAGAATGACGTAGACGTCCACCAACTGGGATTACACCTTCCGGATCTATGAATGGAGCTAGTTTTCGCAAAGGTTTTGAGACCTGTTTACCATCTTGGAGGGCAACATATTCCTTGTCAAAGATTTGCCTTTGAATACATCGAACAATAATCACTAATGCGTGATACAATTCCACGTCGCTGAAGGCACCGCTTTCACCTGATTTTTTCTTGCGACAATCAATAAATCTTTGACAATATGCCACGATCCGTTGAATTTTAGACAATGAAGAAAATTTCTCTAAAAGTAAGTTAATCCAAACAAAGGGCTCAACTGAGGTCAAGAAGTTTATTTGACGTTCCTCACGAACAATTTCATGAGTGGAATCGGTAACAGATAAAATGAAATCCTCAGAAAAGATATGTGTTAATAACCACGGTGGACCCGCCCAACATAACGGATGTGAGACGAGTGCCCTTAGTAATAATCCACGAGACGCACAATTCGCGGGTGGTTATGTGGTGCCACACATTGGGCGCAACCTTGTCTTGGATGTGACTGACACGGTTGGCCACAAATGTCTTCCATCGATGGGGAGACGAACGTATCCACGACAAGACCACATTGGAATGACCATGCGTATATATCATCTATAGAAAGGTGCTTGAAGTATGACTGTAACACAAAATCTAATAAATCGGAAACTAAGACAGTTGCACACAACTCCAAGCGTGGGATAGACAACCTCTTTAGCGAAGCTACCTTTGACTTGGCACACACAAAGGTGACGATAGGGGGTTTGCTCTTAGATGTTATCTGGCGTAAATATACCACAGCGGAAAAGGCAATGTTAGAGGCATCACAAAACCCATGCAATTCAGTTTGTGTCACATTATTCACAACCACACGACGAGGTATAGTAAGAGTAGATAAACACGGTAGTTCAGATTTGTAAGTGGACCAACTATGAAGAAACTCCGCAGGGGGACAGACATTGTATTAAATGTTTTGCAAAAAGAGTCAATGGAGGAAGAAAACTCAACGGATCATAAATGCGGGCAACTTCAGACAGTATATGTCGCTTTGTACACGAACGATCAGTAGGTAGGGGGGGAGGAACTAGCACACTTTGCATTAATTTTGTCTATCACTATCACATGTACAATATACACAATTAGTCCAAAACTTGAGATATCGGTTGCGTGTTGTCTTGTTTAGAGCTTTTCACATACACAATTGTTGAATGTTGAATTGTTGTAGACCGGAAAGATACTGGGTAGAATCCAGTATTTGCCTCTTCGTTAAGCCGCGGACCAATCAGAATTAGGCATCGAAACCTTCAGTTTACTTTTCTTAATTTTGACAAATCCTTCTAGAATGTTCTAGAATAATGATGAAATCTGACGAAATGTTGCGAAACATGATGTCACGATTTCTAAGTGCGTAATAATTTATGGAAAAACACCCCGATGGACATAAAAGTTGTATATAAAAGGGATGAATTTTTAGGGAAAAAATCAGTTTCTCATCGACAAGTATCCAAGTTAGTTATCATCCGAAGTACGGGACATAAAGTGATATAAATCTGCAAGTTACATTGTTACATTCGACAAAATAGTCTGTCCGTAATTACTCGTAAACGTTGATTGGAAAAAGCAATTAAGAAGTTAGTTCGGGAAAAAGCCGAAGAAGTAGTTGTACAGTTTCGGGAAAAAGCCGAAAAAGTTGTATACAGAGGATTACCTAAAAAAGTGGTTAGTAGAACTCCGTGATTTTTGTAATTAGTTGAATTAGTTTTAGTAAAGTTCATTTTCATATACCTAGTACTCTTTTTTCTACGGTCTGGTAGTTTGAATTTTGTTACTTTTCTGGATTTTTTGTGTATAGATCATTCCAGAAATTACTTTGTATTGTGTATTGTAATATACTTTTTATATTTTATAAACTTTTTTTCTGAAAAGAAACTTCAGTTTTTAATAATAATAATTTTTTAGTCAAAAATAATTTTTCGAAAAAAAGATTTTTGAATAATTTTCAAAATAATTTTTTTTTTACAAAAAATTTATTTTTCACACATAACCCTAGAAACATATTTTATAAATAATTTTTTTTTTGTCAAACTTAGTTTTTTCTAAAAATCGTAAAACTTTTTGAATTTTTTTTACAAAAAATTTAGTCCTTCACTTTTTAGTGAAAAATATTTTTCTTCAAAATTTAATTTTCTAACTTACCTTCGGGATTAGTAAAGGATCCTTAGTTAATTTTTACCTACATACCTGGCCTAGATTAAAGAGTAATCCGGTTAGGGAGTTATTAAAGTTTGTAGATTCTCTTCAAAATTTACTGGCGCCAAACATAAATTCATTTTTTTTTTATTCGAATTAGTTTGTGTGATGTTATCCACGGTTTCCCCAGCCACGGTTTATGACGTGCGGGATATCATCTTTAAGATGGAGGAGCTCAGATGGTTCTGAGTTGCTTATAGGTCCATCTAGTCAACGTATGTCGAAATTCTTGTGAACACGAAGGTTTAGATGGGGTAAAAAATTTGTTTCCGGTAAAAAGTTGAAAATTCTGCTCTAGATATTTAAATAATAATATTTTACAACCCCCTAGACGGGCAACCAAAGAAAAACGAGGGAGGTGCTGAGTTGCTTATAGGTTCCCCTATACCTGCTATTTTTATTTTTTTATAAGCGAGGTGCAACAAACGTGAAAATGTAGTATAAATTTCCGGCCGCAATTCGGTGATCTGAGCTCCTCCATCCCAAAGATGATTTCCCACACGTCGTAAACCGTGGCTGGGGAAACTGTGGATCAATCACACAAACTCAGTGGAGATAGAACCCACCATCTACGAATTTCACGACCCGCTCTAACTGTATCGGCGTTTATGTTAAAAGGTCACATCACAAACAACTCCAACTACTCATACGAGTCCAAGTTGGTTTTTAAATAAACACGAACGTTGACAGAATGTCGACATATCTGTCGACCCTTCTCCCTTCTCATCGAGTCTTTCTCCCCACCCTCGGTTCGAGGACAAGGACAACATGGAATTAAAATCGCGGAACGCGCGGCGATTTAAATCAAAAGAAATATACAGGGTGTTTCTAAACTATGGTGCCAAATGAATATGACAGATAGAAAATGTCATTTTGAGCAAAAAGTTTCATGTAAACATAGGTCCGAAAATGCATAATAAAAAAGTTACAGGGTGATAAAGGTACAGTTTGAGAAACAATTTTTCGCAATAACTTCTACAAAAGTTAGGCAATTTAAATGAATCTTGGTGCAGTTTCTTAGACACTAAAATGCAACAATTTCGTGCAAAAACAATTTATTCCCATCGCCCAGGAGCGGAGAGCCGGGGTAGCACATAGGATTTTATTATGAAAAAAAAATTGTCCTTTGCATTTTCGGAAAATTGATCAAATTTTCTGAAAAATAAACTAATATGTCACAAAAAAGGTACTCTTGTTCAATGTCGCCAATATGAACCGTTCTCTTTAAAATTTGCAAAATTTATTGTCGTGCACCCGACAAGATAGAGGTAGCAATGGAAGTTCGTCATCATAGTAGCCATGAAATTTAAAATAACCTTTCAGTTTTCCTGTCAAAAGTTAATTGTAAGTTTTGATAGCATAAAATTTAGCTGGCGTTACTCATTAAAAGTTGTTATGGCAGAACAATACACCTTTGGAGAACTTGCAGATATGCATTTAATTTACGGAAAATGTGACTGTAATACAAGAATGGCAAGTAGATTATATGAACAAACCTATCCAAATAGGAGAATACCTTCTCGAAAATTGTTTATGTCCATCGACCGGCGCCTTAGAGAAACAGGTACTTTTAAAAAAAGTCATTATGACACTGGCCGTCCCAGAACGATCCGAACTCCAGGGGCTGAAGAGCGTGTTCTCCAACGTTTTGAAGAAGATGATACTTTAAGCACCAGAAGAATTGCTTTCGCCGAAAATATGCCACATTCCTTGGTATGGAGGATTGCTAGGGAACAACAACTGCATCCATATCATATGACTAAAGTACAAGAATTGCTTGCTGAAGATTTGCCAAAACGACTACAATTTTGCAACTGGATGTCAGAAAAGGTTCGTGTTGATGCGATGTTCGCCAAACGTATTTTGTTTACTGATGAGTGTTGTTTCACAAAAAATGGCATTTTCAATTTAAGAAATAGTCATCACTGGAATGATGAAAATCCAAATGCAACAGTTGTGCGACATTCACAATACAAAATTAAAATCAATTTATGGGCGGGAATAATTGGCAATAAACTTTTGGGTCCAATTGAACTTCCTCTAAATGTGAATGGGGAAAATTACTTACATTTTTTGAACAACGACTTTGTTGAAGTTTTGGAAGACCTTGATTTGGAAACCAGAAGAAATATGTGGCTAATGCAAGACGGGGCCCCTCCTCACTACTCTCGACAAGTAAGGCGACATTTAAATAATATTTTTGCAAATAGATGGATTGGTCGTGGATGGGATGCTCCTCAGCCATGGCCACCAAGAAGCCCAGATCTAACTCCTTTAGATTTTTTTGTTTGGGGATACGCAAAATCTAAAGTGTATGAAATTCCAATAGAAGACGAGGATCATTTAAGGCAAAGAATAACGGACACTTTCAATGAAATAAAGACGAATGAAGAAGTTTTGAATAAGCTCCCCTTTCATTTCTTAAAAAGAGTTAGAGCATGTATTAGAGCTAACGGTGATCACTTTCAACATATGCTTAAATAATTTTTTTTTGTAGTAAGTAGTTTTGTTATGTTGTAATTTAAAAATAAATGTTATTTGTTATAACAAATTTACAAACCAAATCCATACCCAGTTACCACATAAAGCATAGCCTTCTTGATTACAGCATTCTTGTTGTCGGGTGCACGACAATAAATTTTGCAAATTTTAAAGAGAACGGTTCATGTTGGCGACATTGAACAAGAGTACCTTTTTTGTGACATATTAGTTTATTTTTCAGAAAATTTGATCAATTTTCCGAAAATGCAAAGGACAATTTTTTTTTCATAATAAAATCCTATGTGCTACCCCGGCTCTCCGCTCCTGGGCGATGGGAATAAATTGTTTTTGCACGAAATTGTTGCATTTTAGTGTCTAAGAAACTGCACCAAGATTCATTTAAATTGCCTAACTTTTGTAGAAGTTATTGCGAAAAATTGTTTCTCAAACTGTACCTTTATCACCCTGTAACTTTTTTATTATGCATTTTCGGACCTATGTTTACATGAAACTTTTTGCTCAAAATGACATTTTCTATCTGTCACATTCATTTGGCACCATAGTTTAGAAACACCTTGTATATTTAAAATATTTATGGACAAGCTAGTGAGACAACTAATAAAATCGCAGAACATAAATCGATATGTTATGAATAGATTCTGTATATTAAGCCGGGTCCAGACGCTAGGTTTTCAACAACGTTTTACCTGCGCAGTTATAAAACGAGAACAAAACGGTGCAAATCAAACGCGTCCACACGGTGCAGATATATTTGCGCAGTTTTCGCGAGATCGACCATGGAAGAAGTTCTGCTCTGGTCAATTTATGCATGTTGTCTTGCAAGAAAAAAGCAAATAGAACGTTTCAAACGTATCCGGCGTTCAAAATGGTCAAGAAACTTTTCCCACGTTAGAATATTACGTGAATTGCGTGATGAACAGAATGACTGGCGAAACTATTTGAGAATGTACGTAGACACATACACTAATTTATTGGAATTAGTAAAACCGTATATTACGAAAGAAAATACTTGTATGAGAACAGCAATATAATTTCATATAATGCAATAAATTCTGTAAGAAACTCGCGGGAACATTATCGAAGGTCTGCCATTTTGCTCGAATTTACCTACTGAAATGAGTAAAACGTAGCAGAAAACGGAGCCACCGTCCACACGTAACGACTTGTCCGCGCAGTTCACGGAAAACTATGCTCTTCGCTTCAGTTTTCGCTTCGCGCGTACCGTCTCCGCGCAGTTCCGAAAACTGCACGGTTTTCCTGTCCACACGCAACGTCTTGCCTGCAACGTTTCGAACTGCGCAGGTAAAACGTTGTTGAAAACCTAGCGTCTGGACCCGGCTTTACATTAATCTCAAAATACTGTTGTCCATCCCCACTTACAAGTTATTTCTTTTTCAGCTCCCACGGAGGTCCCACTACTACAAAGGGCATTTTCTAAGGAAGACTGGGTCCTGTTGGATGCAATGGGATCAGGTCCAACCCCAGCATGTTCTGGAAAGTTTCTTACTATGCACAAAAGGCGTCGCAAAAAACTCACTACTCGATCTTTGTCGGAAGATCATGCAATACTTGATGACATTCATCATGGTCAGGTTCAGGTAAATAACCTGTCATTAGATGTTATGATTTAATTAAATCAGTTAATATAAATTTAAAATTAGTTTATCGTTACGGTTTCTAATAAAAATCATGAATTTTTATTGTACTAATTGTCATATAAACGGTCGTTTCTATTTTATTGATACACTTAAGCATAACAAAAGCAAAATTTACTATTTAATTATTACTAGATTAAATGCAAAAACTATACAGGGTGTAACTAAATAAGTGTAAAGCATTTAAGGGGGTGATTCCTCATCGAAAAAAAGATAGGATCTTTCTATAAAGAAACTTCATTAGAGCATCCCTTGTTAAGATACAGCCCCTTAAAGGGGGTACATAAAATTTGTTTAACAATTTTTTTCACAAGCACTAAACAAGTTACAATATTGAAATTAACCTGACATTTTCTACTACCAAAAAGACACTTAGCCAGTAATTTATTTGGTTTACCCCATGGTAGTAAGGGGTGGAAAACGCAACCCCTAAAATTTATTTCCAACGTAATTTTTTGTCTTATTATTTTTTTACCATTTAAAAAATTATTTCCGATAGCCTGTTTCATTCTAAAAAAAAATGTCTCTTGAATTTTTTGCCCAAATTAAACCAGTTCGCAGTAAAAAATTATTTTACGAACAACTACAGAGATACATCGTCATAAATGCGGACTGGATTTACTGTTATTTTGTAGTTACTACCTGCATTAAATGATTAAAGGGGAATAATCAAAACTAATTTAATAATAACAAAACATACAACATGTAGAAATCATAGTAAATGTTCAATATGTCTACCTTCAGACATTACGCATGCGTCTAGACGTCGGCGCATTGAGCCACGTATTCGCTCAAATATTCCTGGAGTCTCTCTAATTACCCTGCACGCATCGATAATGCGGTTTCTTAAGTCCTCTACATCGCGAACAGGAGTACGATAAACCAAATGCTGCAAATGGCCCCAAGTAGACAAATCCAGAGGATTGAGATCCGGGGATCGAGCGGGCCAATTCTGTGGTCCTCCTCGACCTATCCACTGATTTGCATATGTTTCAGTTAAATGCTGACGTGCTACTTGACTAAAATGGGCGGGAGCCCCATCATGCATAAAAACCATATCCCTTCTGACGCCCAAAGGAACTTCCTCCAGCAGTACGGGGGGATGCACTTTTCTTAAAAATTGAACGTATGCCTCACCATTTAATCGAGGAGGTAGAAAATGAGGCCCAATTAAATAATCCCCAATAACTCCGACCCACACCTTAAGAGAAAACTGTTCTTGATGGTTAGTTTCGACAATAGCGTGATGGTTTTCATCAGCCCATATGTGGTAATTATGAAAATTAATAATCTTGTCCCGAGAAAAACTACATTCGTCTGTGAATTCGATCGTCTTCAGAAAGTCACGATTTCTTCTAATCATTTCCAGCATCCAATTGCAAAATTCAAGACGGTTCGGAAAGTCTCGCGGTAACAGTGCCTGTACTCGTTGCAGATGGTAAGGGTATAAGAGATGTTCCTTTAAAATTCGAAATACCGTCATATGATCAACATTTAGCTGGAAAGCAATCTTTCTAGTACTGGTAGTAGGTTGTTCTTCTATCAAATTAAGTACTGCTGCCTCAAGCTGTGGTGTTCTTACTTCTCGATGGCGACCACAATCCTGCGTTCTTTTGTTGAATGAACCATATTCACGTAATCGTTGATGAAGTCAGACAAATATTCTATGTGAAGGATGCTGCCGTTGAGGATACATTTCAGCATATCTTGTAGAAGCTTCTAACCCATTCCCCTGCGACAGACCGTAAACGTAATGCATATCAGCCATTTCCTCATTTGTGTATGCCATTTTAATAACAAGTGAATTATTAAAGTAACAAATTAAGAACAGAACAATACACAATTAGTATTACTTCAATTTCAAAAATTTACAAACTGACAGCTTGATTCCAATTTAATTGTCAGTATCGCTAATAGCGGCCTACTAGATAAATTAGTTTCGTATTTTCGTTTTATGGCGATATGTATCTTGTTCGTAAAATAATTTTTTGCTGCGAACTGGTTTATTTTGGGCAAAAAATTCAAGAGACATTTTTTTTTAGAATGAAACAGGCTATCGGAAATAAATTTTTAAATGGTAAACAAATAATAAGACAAAAAGTTACGTTGGAAATAAATTTTAGGGGTTGCGTTTTCCACCCCTTACAACCATGGGGTAAACCAAATAAATTACTGGCTAAGTGTCTTTTTGGTAGTAGAAAATGTCAGGTTAATTTCAATATTGTAACTTGTTTAGTGCTTGTGAAAAAAATTGTTAAACAAATTTTATGTACCCCCTTTAAGGGGCTGTATCTTAACAAGGGATGCTCCAATGAAGTTTCTTTATATGAAAGATCCTATCTTTTTTTCGATGAGGAATCACCCCCTTAAATGTTTTACACTTATTTAGTTACACCCTGTATAGTGTCCCACCACGAACTCCATCGATAGATATCTGGGAAACCGCTCGAAGGATTTTTTTAAATTGTGATGGTGTGATACGGACCGTGGGGCCTACCAAGCTAAAATATTTTCAAGGTCATCGTACTTCCGGTTATACCGTAACTTTCTTATTTTAAATGGAACCCCCTGTATATTATTGCATTTTTGGAAAGAGCATCTATTTTAAACTTGAAAACATATAGCACACTCCATACTTAGGATTGTCCGTTTCCGAGATATTTTGATTTTAAAGCAAAAATTGACAGATGCAGACTGTCAGCAAAATTTAGTTTTCCCGGAAACATAGGACCTAATTTATCGAATTTGACATGAAAATATTCCAGTTTTTATACAGGGTGATCAAAAAAATATATCGAATATGAAGTTCAGAAAATGTGGAAAACTCGAAATTTTACACACTATTTTTTAGTGATAGCATATATCACCGGATTCAATTAGAGCAGCGACCCACAAGGAACTAAATAAATTTGACAATTAAAAACCTGTGACAGTTGTAATGTTGATTGTTCCTGTCACGGCCAACCTAAAATGTGCGAAACAAATCGAAACATCTTTTAAAAAAAGGGAAACGTTTATTCGTAAATAAAATGAAAACCACTGGGTTTAGGTGTGGGGAAACTTTAACAAAGTTACACTTAATTTTAGTGCAGAATGCCAATACGTTAAAAAATTAGGGGTTTCCATTTAAAAATTTCGAGTTTTCCACATTTTCTGAACTTCATATTCGATAAAATATTTTTAACCACCCTGTATAAAAACTGGAAAATGTTCTTGTCAAATTCGATAAATTACGTTTTTCTCTACAAAATGTCCAATTTGCACAAAAAAATAAACATATGTTTCCGGGAAAACTAACTGCCGAGTCTGCATTTATCAATTTTTGCTTAAAAATCAAAATATCCCGGAAACGGTCAATCCTAACTATGGAGTGTGTTATATCTTTTCAACTTCAAACTAGATGCTCTTTCCAAAAATGCAATAATATATAGGGGGTTCCATTTAAAATAAGAAAGTTACTACCGACTTTCGGTATAACCGGAAGTACGATGACCCTGAAAATATTTTAGCTTGGGCCTACAGTCCGCATCACACCATCACAATTTCAAAAAAATCCTTCAAGCGGTTTCCCAGATATCCATCGATGGAGTGGGACACCCTGTATTTGGCCTTAATTTTGCATCAGAATTTTATAAATACAGTACGTTCCAAAGGAAACTTTGAGTAAGTTAAAAATTCGTCGAGAGATCAGTTGTTATTTTTTTTACATCGGATAATATTGTGTTATGGTTCTTAATTTTAAGAAGTTTCTTAAGAACAGGTTTCGGAAAATGAACTGATTGTTTATAGTAAAGACTGGCAGTGATTTTAAGCAAAGTATATATTTATTTATTATCTCATTATTTTCTCTTAACTTGTTTGATTGGGGAAATAAAGATTTTCTTGAAATGTCCTTTTTGCAAGATGTTAAAAATCTCACAAAAACCAGTTGACTGTTATGTATAGAATAAAAATATATTTCACTGCTCTAAAGATTTTTGTGACGGATATAGGCAAGGGTGGAGGACGAATGTGACGTCACATTTGATGGCAAAATAACAATATGACATGGGAGGGAGCGTGTTTTTGGCAGAACAATCCGTAAAGTTTCAGTTATCAGTAGTACACACTGGTATTATTCCTGATACAAGAGATATGTTCTAACAAAAGTTGAAAGGGATCAGAAAAGCTTTATTTTAAAATTACACTCTTATACAGAAAGTGATTAATTATATTATACCCTGTGTTGTCTATGGTCATGCCATTTTTACAAATTTCATATTAATTTTTCCTTAATTTTGAAATTCGACATCATGTAGTTAAATACTCCCTTTTGTGAAATAAAATTCATGGTTGCTATTAAAAATAAAATAAGATCTCGGAAAGGGTATATTTGCGAAATATTTATTTTCTTAATCAACTAATAAATATAATCAGCTGTTTGTATATTTTTTGCAAATTAATTTTTCTTCATAGTGATAAACAGTATGTTAAAAAAACAAATATAGCTGCAAAAATTAAACAGTAGACTCCTCAGTCGATTGCAAAGTGGGTATTTTGTGTAAAAAAAATACTATAGCCTCGCCTGAGAAGTTACAACCCTTGAGAGACATAACACTATCATAACACAAGCTAAACTTATCAGAAGCATAATACAAGGCAATTATGATTGATTTCAACGAACGCTTTAAAAAGGACTTTAACTTCTTACGGGAGACTGGAATATTTTTTTTACATAAAACACCTCTAAGATCAACTGAAGAATTCACTATTTCATTTCCCTCACAATTTCCTAAACATGCTGTATGTTTAAATTTTAATTTGATATTAACATTCCATTTTTCAAACCTCGTAATGCCTTAAGTTAAAAAAATGAAAGTTTTGTAAAAAATAAAGAAACTTGTTTGTATCTATCAGTTGATGCGCAAATATGCAGGGTGTCACACGGTGACGGCCCATTAGAATTATTTCAGACTACTTCGATTTGAATTTTGAAAATTTGGGATACCGGGTTTTCGGGCATGCCCTTCTCAACTAAAATAATGGCGTCCACGTACCACTTCCGGTTATACCGGAAGTCGCCATCAACTTGCTTATTTTTAATGGAATACCGTATATATTATTGCAATTTTGGATTCTACGTGTTATACATAATTAAAATTGTGTATTAGTATGTATGAAGTTGATTTTTTAGAATTCTTCTTAACTTTATTCTGCTCATTGGTGAAAAATTGGGATGTCTCATTAAAAACTGTAAATGTTCTGCTTAGAATCCCAGTGCAACGTCTGTGAATAAATAATAATAAATAACTGGTGACAGTTTAGTTGTTTGTTTTGAAGTTTTGTTAAAAATTCCACAGCTATCCTCGCATGAAATTACATGATTTTAGGTTATTACACAAAAAATAGTAAAAATAAATAAGTAAATAAAATTGTGTATCAGAATATAGAAAAACATACAGGTGTTCCATTTAAAAAAAAAAACGACTTATGAAAGTTTGAAGTTCTCTCCATTTTTTTGAAAAAAAATTAAATATCGAAAACGGTTAATTTTAGGAATAAGGAAACTTCATAAAAGTCGACTTAAAATAACACGTAGAATCCAAAATTGCAATAATATATAGGGTGTTCCATTTAAAATAAACAAGTTGATGGTGACATCCGGTATAACCGTAAGTGGTACGTGGACGCAATTATTTTAATTTTTTATTTCTTCAATTATCTTCAAAATTATTTGGCCAGTTCGTTGACTAAATGTCATGTTTTTTTTTAAACAGTAATTGTTTAAGTTTCCAAAACTTGTTTGAAATTTCGAAAATTTTTAAATATATACATATCTACCTATTTATGGTATGCAATAATATTTCTATTTTATCAATTATTTCATTTTTTTACGTAGGTCTGAATTTTGTTCCATTCAAATATTAGAAGAGTAAACTACAATAAAAACAATTATAAATCATAGTCGTCGATTTTTATAATATATGAATGAAACGTACTGTAATTATTCATATTAGTTTGTTTATTGTACAGCGTGTTCCTTAATGATATGCGAATATTTAAGGGTGTGGAAAATTAATGATAGTGTGTTTTATAAACTATGGTCCAAAAATGTTCCGTTGCGAAAATACGGGGTGTTAAAATTTTAGGATAAAGAATAAAATTGATAAATATTTTCCCCCTGAAATTGAAATATCTCATTCAATGATATTTAGTACGTAGTGATAGTTAATAAAGGCGCATGATTTTCAGTACAAACATAATTTTTAGCTCTAGCAGTGGCGTGTGTACGCGCACTGACTGATAATTTTAAGGAACAAAATGGTTTTTTCCCAAATAAAATTATTTTTGAAATCCCCGTTCATTCAAAAGTTAAGAGCTCTCTTGAGTTTTTGTCATGTGATGCACCATTTTTGAGTAAACAAATAAAACCCGTTGTATTGTCCATAATTATTAATGAATGTAATTATTGAAGAATACAATTTTGCAATAAACCTAGTTGGGCAGGAATCATTAGTGACCACTTTATTGGACCATTCTTCCTGCCGGGGCGACTTGACGGACAATCTTACCGCAATTTCCTTTCCTCCAAGAACTATTGCCTTTACTGCTTGAGAATGTTCCAATAGTAATAAGAAACTAAATATGGTACATGCACGATGGTGCACCAGTACTTCTCAGTGTAATGGTTCGCAATTGTTTACGAGCTGTTTATCCAAATCGTTGGATTGGCCACGGTGGGCATCAAGAATGCTCACCAAGGTCCCCCGACATTCTTCTTCCTAGTGGTTGATCCTAATAAGTCCCATATCACCGCGGCCTAATTAGGCCTATTGTGCGTTCCACTACTAGTCCTATTCAGCAAGTAGTTTTGTCCTTTTGACAAAGACCAAAAGCTTCCTTGCTGACACTTCTCTCAGTTCCTTGGGTTCCAAATAAGATCCCCCCAGGAGCGCCATTCTACTACGTGCAAATCCCGGGCACTCGCTCAATCGGCTAAAAATTATGTTTGTATTGAAAAATATTATTAACTATCACCACGTATTAAATATCACTGACATATCTCAAGCGGTTTTGAAAGTATTAATTAATTTCCTTCTTTTTCCTAAAATTTTAACACCCCGAATTTTCGCAACGGAACATATTTGGACCATTATTGTTTATAAAGCAAACTATTATTTAATGTTCTAATTTAGAATCACACTCTTAAATATTCGCATATCATTAAAGAACACCCTGTATAATATACAGTTTAATTTTCATATAAAATTTACCTATACTGAGTTCCTGACTTTTTGTTTCAGAAAATTTTAGACCGATGCGGTAAATGGGCGTTCAATGCCTTTACTCTAGAAACTGTCGCCGGTGGTAGGTCGTTGCCGGTTCTTTGTGTTCATCTATTTCACTGGTATGGCTTGCTAGACTACTTTCAACTAGACGTCGTTCGAGTGTGGAAACTATTTAGTAAGTGTATACATACAGGGCGGCCCACAAAGAACTAGGACACCCCTTTAACGTTTTTTGAAACGCACGATTCAAATGATTTTTTATATACGACCGATTTCAAAGAGAAACACAGTTGCAAAATAGTTATTTATTGAACGGTTTAAAACAATTACTTTTATAAATGTGGAGTTTAAAAAAGTTTATGAAATCATATAGGATTTGAATTTATTTTCAATTACTAAAACCTATTTTTTATTTTCGGCATCAAAGACCGAAATTGGTTAGCGATTTTTTTATTTAAAGCCTGACCACCCTAGTGGTGGCTTAATTTGGCATAATTCTTGTTAATTTACACCCAAAAAGTATTTAGCTGATAACAGTGACAACTTACAGAAGAGTTAATTGTGACAACTGGCATGACAGCAGCACACTTAGTTTTTCTTTGATTGATTGCAATCATATACGGTGTGAGGTGAATGGTAATACATTTTATTTTTTTATTAATAAACGAAAAGTTTTAAAGGAAAATTACTAGAGAGGTAAAAGTTTCTAAAAGAACCAGTTTATCTAATGCGTATTTTTGGATATCGAGTTTTTACGAAATTTAAAAGTTATGGCAAAAAATGGCTTGAGGGGTGGTTATTTCAACCCCTTTCGAGGGGTTAAAATTTTCGAAAATTAGTTGAAAACTCGCATCTGCATTAGTAAACAACCTGTAAAAAATGTGTTATTTGTACCTCGTCCGGTTTTCAAATTACAGCCAATATTCATAATTTTTTTGGAAACTGATCGCCCATATCTCTTCAGGGGTGAACATTTTACTAAGGCGATTTTTTGCAGATCGTGTTCTTTTGAAATGTAGATTCACTGGTATCATTTATGCTACTCCATTCAAAAACACCCTGTATAAGGGTTTTAATAGATTTTTAATAAAAAATACTTAGTGATTTTCCCTGAAATAACATTTCATTTCATTCGCACGTCTCGAAAAAATTTGTAGAGTGGTATTCCAGTTCTCAGTAGGTCATTGTATATGAGAATCATTATAGCATGAACTATTGAGAATTTGTGATTGCATTATCATATGTGGCAAATTCTGCATTACACTATTCTTTAATAAATAAATAATTCTTCTTCGATTAAGAAATTTATGCACAGTACCTAAGTACCTATGTTGTACAAAGTAGGCCAATTTCGATATTTTTATGGGGTTTCATGTATTTCTTAATAAGAAAAAAAATGAAAATGATCCCAGCAAAAATTGCAGTTTTTATTATTTTTTTTTTGAGAGTTACAGCTAGTGTTAATCACTTTTGGTCGTTTATTGTGTTAAAAACATTTGATTTGATTTTTGTAAAAAGGTTTTTTATACAGTTTTTTGTACAGAAGTCGGAGGAGTAGGTATATAATATTCTTCTGTAACTTTTTAGTTACAAACTGAATATATATTTTTAACACAATCAGACTTTTATTTTTTAAATCTGCGTAAAATGTTCATTCAAATGACGTATTACACATGACATATACTATTTTATTCTGTACATATTTTTGTTCGATAATGCATCAGATAGGTATCAAAATTGCAACAGCAAAAATTGCAGTTTTTATTATTTTTTTTTGAGAGTTACAGCTAGTGTTAATCACTTTTGGTCGTTTATTGTGTTAAAAACATTTGATTTGATTTTTGTAAAAAGGTTTTTTATACAGTTTTTTGTACAGAAGTCGGAGGAGTAGGTATATAATATTCTTCTGTAACTTTTTAGTTACAAACTGAATATATATTTTTAACACAATCAGACTTTTATTTTTTAAATCTGCGTAAAATGTTCATTCAAATGACGTATTACACATGACATATACTATTTTATTCTGTACATATTTTTGTTCGATAATGCATCAGATAGGTATCAAAATTTACAGAATAAATAATCTGTAAACTTTGTAGGTATGTACATCTATGACACTATGTCTCAAGCAGATAAACAAATATCTCCTTAGAGGACATCTCCCAAGAGTGTAGAAATTGATCTACCTTGTGCAAAATACAGAAAAAAAAATGAAGAATTAGCTGCATATACATATAAACACACTTTAGCGAGGAACAATGAGTCATTTGTAGTAATTAACCAAAATTATTTTTATAGCTCTTATTGAAGAAGGATATCACAGCACAAATCCTTACCATAATTCAATTCATGCGACTGATGTAACTCAAGCAATGCATTGTTTTTTGCAGGAAGCTAAGGTGATTTTTTTTATTAGTGGTATTTAAATAAAATACCTTAAAATATTTAATTTCTGTTCAGATCAAGCAACACGTGACACCGCTGGAAGTTATGGCATCTCTGATAGGTGCAGTTGCTCATGATCTGGATCATCCTGGCGTTAATCAACATTTTCTCATCTCTACTTCAAATCATCTTGCCATTTTGTATCAAGTAAGTAAAGAGACCTGATTTAATGGAACTGAGGTAAAATTTTTTATATATATATCATTTGTAGCTATAATTTTGTTGAATTTCAATTTTGAATTCCTGATATTTACTGCTAGCTATTCGTCTAATACCAAGCAACAAGTGTCTGACTGTGAATTAGCAACATCTAGTACTAATACTGGCTATTGCTGATTCACAGATACTCGTTGCTTGTTATTCGGTAAATATAGCATGTGTGGCAGCAGCTTAATTTTTTTCCTTACATTTTTTTTTCTGAACCAAATCTTCTAATAATTGTATTCAGATTTTAGAGGATAAGTATTTTAGAACGAAATTATTCTCTTCCGCAATATAAATTTTACTCCTTTACTTACATCTAAGTAAAATCCAAAGCAAGTTTATATATATTACAAATATATAGCAAATCCTTAGCAAACCACACTAGATAATAATAGTAGAAAATTTAGTATTTAAAAATTGTACAAATATGGCTCCTTATTCGTTTTAACCTAAATAGCACAAGTTATTTTCATAATATCCCATTAATGTCCTATTCATGGCATGTATCCCGGTATATTGGTCGTATATCTTTCGGACACATCATTTACTGGGTATATTATTTTAATGTGTACTTGCCAGAATATGTGACAGCGCAACATTTGTCCTAATATGTCCCAGGCCTAGGACATCCTGATTTGTAACCAAGATATCCCTTAAAATTTATGTGGCTGTGTATTTCACCAGTGATAGTAAAGATATTTTTAGAATATGTTTGTGCTATTTGGATATTTCCAGGTCTGAAATTTATCATTCTTAAAAAATCAGCCTGTATTAAAAATGCAATTTTCTAAATTTTGGTTAGGGTTTTGGAACCAGTGAAATTTTTTATATCACATATAAGGGTGAACCTATAGCCACTCCTCAGTTTGTTCATGGAGTTCATCTCTAAAGAAGAAGAAGATCCAACTAGTATTTAGTGCATACTTTTACCAAGCTTACAATATTCTCATATTTTTCTCTTACGATGAGCTTTCAATGAAGTTCTTCCAAAGTTTCCTTAATTAGTACCTACTTTTATGAATAATGGCGTCACAACAAAACTCACTAAAATGTCCTCTGAATCTAGTTGAATTCTTTGGATCTTGCCAAAGAAATCTGCAGCATTTTCCTTGTGGTGTTCCTTTTTTTCCCACTAGGACTTTAATTTTGTAAGATGTACCAGGCAAAATGGATAAGTGACTGATCCAACTACATATACTGTTGATCCGCGGTTATTCTTGTTCACTTAAAATGAGGTTTGAATCCCAGATGTCACTTCTTTTTCAACTTTCAACCTGTTAGGTGGTTTTTGTCCTCTTGGATGCCATGTCTTATAGGTTCTTCAATTTATTTTATTGTGTCTGAGATGACATTTCCATTTTCCCGCAATTCTTTGATATCTTGGACTTCTTTTCTAGTCAGATTCGCAGGTCTGACAGTTTGCAATGCTGGTACTACCTCAGCCTCTATTTCTTCTGCTACTTGGGCGAGACAATGATAGTCCAAGACTAGTTTGGGATATTTTTTCTTTAGATGCAGTTTCTTAACCTCTTCTAATTGTTCATAACTTCTTCTGTATATAAATCTTTCTCTATGGCCATCCTCTCTACTAAATTCCAGATGCCTGTCTAATTTGCTGGTAAACTAGAAATGTAGGTACTTCTAACAGATTTTTCTCATTTCCTTCTAGCTGCTTCGTGGTGTCATCCTACCTCGTAAAAGCGAGCCAGTACTTGCTGTGTTGGTTTGTACTTGGTGTTTCCCCTTCAAGATAAGGGGACGTATGATTAATACGTCTTGACACCAGCATAACTGGTCGCACATGATGATTACATTACATTAGTTAAAAGATAATTTTACAGATTTCAAAAATTAAAAATGATGCAGTTGTATTTGCAACTAATGCTTTTAAATATCTCAAGGTCAATAAGTGATGATTGGGTTAAATACACCTAAGTCCAATGTTGCTTTATTTTTATGTCACAAGATATTTAAATTGAAATTAAAGAAAATATTTTTGTACCTGCAAAATCAATGAACCAATTATATCAAATATAACATGAAGTAATATAATATATTCCTCTATAAACATACAAAATGTCAGCTTAATATGCAGCAGTAATGTCATACTATTGACATAATCACAATGTTTGTGTACAGCTTCCTTGTTAATTATAAAATTCAACAATATTTTAATTCTTTACTTACACTCATCTCATGGGATCCACTACTTGGAATAATGTTAATTTCCAGCATATTAAAATGTTAATTGAGATACATCAAATACACAGGGTTTTAATGAACTTATGTCAAATATTTTTGCCACATGTCCGTTATGTCAAAATATACATCGATTTATGTTGAGTAAAATGTAATTTTAAAATCTGACGCCTCAACATATTGCAAGAAGCCACCTTTTGAGAACTGCTGATTTTCATAGATGTTTGATGTATCCACCATTTGCTTGCACGCAAGCTTCAGCGCGATGTATCCAATTCGCTCGCACGCGTTGCAATATTGCCACGTCCTTTCGAACTGAAACATATGCTTCATCTGTAACAAGCATTTGCGCTGTAAATTGAGGATTTCTTGCATGTTCCTGAAACAACCATTCGCAAAAACCTCGACGTAGTGGAAAATTCTCGGGAGTAAGCGCTTGCACACGTTGAATATGAAATGGGAACAAGTGAGCTTCTCGTAATGTCTGCCACACAACAGGATGCGAAATATTTACTTGCTGTGCGATATTTCTGGTACTACGGTGCGAATCTTCGACGAGATCTAAAATCATCTCGACATTTTAGATTCTTAGCGGTCACCCTGGGCCACCCGCGATCTCGACGCGGTTGTACTTCACCAAAATTGCGCTACAGCAACAAATGTTCGCGGTGCGGAGGCACGTCGTTAAGGATTTTCGTTTGCTTCGCCATAAATTATGAGCATATGGTAATATTCACGATTGCCAAATAAATGCGCAATTTTCAAAAGAAAACTTGGAAATACGGCTATTAAATGTACTCTCGAAGAACATCACAGCAATCACTACAACAATGTATTACAAACTGAGTTTTGAATACAGTCCGGCTTCATAAGAAACCTACTAACTCGTAAAAAATGTTGCAGAATTTTTTGCAAGTACTCGCCCCGATAAAAATATATATATATCAGCAGTTTCAAAACAGTTTTAAACACATTTTCTATGACCTTAAACTTCCGATACAAGTTTGTGACATCAGTTAACTCGCCCCCTTTAAATTTTTGACATAAGTTCATTAACACCCTATATTTCTAGATAATACTTATTATTGAAGAATAAATATTTTTTTAGAATATGTCGGTATTAGAAAATCATCATTGGAGATCGGCTATTGGCTGCTTACTGGAAAGTGGACTAGCTGAACAACTGCTGCCTTACAGAAGTGAACTAGAGCAACAAATACGTGATCTCATTTTAGCTACAGATATTAATAGACAACAAGAATTTTTATCCAAATTTAAGGTCAGTATATGGCACCCACATATACGTCTTATTTAATAATGAAATTTCCATTTACAGCAACATTTAGATCAGGGCAGTTTAGATTTAAGACGACCGGAACATAGACAATTCATAATGCAGATAGCACTTAAATGTGCGGATATTTCAAATCCTACACGCCCCTGGGATATCTCATATAAATGGAGCATAAAAGTCTGTGATGAATTCTTTAGACAAGGGGAGTTTGAGAGACAACTGAATCTTCCAGTCACTTCCATTTGTGATAAGCAATCGACTTCTGTTGCCAAAATTCAAGTGGGTAAGTGTATTATTCGGGAATGTACAGAAATTTGTCCGCCACTTTTTCTCCACTATTATTTGAAATAAGAATAAAAATTGTAAAAACTGGGGCCCGTCAAATGTTTTTATCCACCTTATTATTAATACCTATAAAATTTATTTTGTATTAGTAACAATAATATTTAACGGTCCTGGTATGTCCTCCTTTTATATTTAAAAGTATATTTATTCCATATTTTAGGTTTTTTCAAATTCGTTGTAACACCACTATTCTCAGAATGGCATAGATTTTTGAAAAGTCCTCTTTCGACACACATGATGAAAATTTTAGACGAAAATAGACGGCGGTGGGAGGCACAAGAAAGTGTAGAGCAGGCTGAAGAAACCCAAACTGAATTATCTGATGCTGAGGCTGAAATTAGTGAAGAAGAAGAACACACAAAGAGATCATCAGAGACTCCTAGCATACATGATTTCATTCCACCTCCTCCAAGGTAAGAGCAAAGTTATTTTTATATTTTTTTAGATAAGAATAGGTCAATATCATTGGCCTCTATAAAATTTCTGATGAAAAAATGTTTTCACATTTTGTTGATTGAACTTTTCAGGGAGATCAGAAGACAATCATTAGCTGTACCCACTTTAGAGTCATTAGGGGTAAGGCGACATTCTGTGCCAGTTAACATGGAGCAATCACTGCCAAGAACCATATACAGACGTGAAAGCCTACCAACGGGCAGGGGCATTCCATTCGGACGGTCCCCTGTGAGCCCGCAGACTGAATCAAGAGCTTCCAGTGGCCTTAGAGAGGAAGACGAATTGTTGAAGTATGGCTCTCAGTCGTCCGACGTTTCGTCTAACAGCCCTCATCATTCATCAGGTAAAACTATTTGCTGGTGTTTGTTAAATGTCGCACATATTTTATAATTTTTATATGATCATCAATGTAATTGTAACATTAAATGCAGTCAGAAAAATGTTTCAGTTAAAATGTACTTTTTATTTTGACATGATACTAAAATATATTTTCTGTTAATGAGTTTATCATACAAGCTATTTCAAGTGGCACTTATCTTCACATTAATGTAATCGCAGTTATCAAAGCGCCAATAAAATGTTTGGCCACCAAATTAATACTTTTTATTCACCGAAGTGGGGAATTATTTTTTGGCACCTAAGTAGGTTCAATAATGATTTTGCAACTGATCTTGCCACTTTAAAGTAACAAGAGAATACAGCGGGAAACCACCCCAGATTGTAGCTTGCACTCAGTCCAGGTTAGAGTCGATAATAATATTCCTGCATTCGTATCCCTGGACATTTTGGAGCAATCTGTAAACCATACTAGGCTCCATCTTTCCAGGGTATTTCACTTTCCCTCCCATTGGTTCTGATCCCCTATTGAAGTCTTAAATGGCTAATGGATGTGAAACTTTGGAACCATCTTGACAAATACTATCCACAAAGTTGGTTGTGACATAGAGCGAAAAAAGAGGCTGTTTTTTACTCTTAAATATTACAGCAAATTTTATGTATTTTCTTTTGAAAAATACTTAGTAAATGAGGACCCAAGTGATTTCCCCAGCAAAATCGTGAACAATTTTTTTTAAACAATAAAAACTGCACAAAAACGACATTTTTTTGTTTTTTTTTTATAATATCTTGAGAAATAATTATGGAATCGTCTTACTTTCAATAGGACTTTTGTAGAGAATAAAAAAACATATAAAATGGTTTTTCGTGAGACTCGATCAGTTTTTTTTACAGAGAAAATCCGGAAGCCTTTTTTTCAAAAATTTATATAGTTCTCCGCTCTCTGGTCCCCCCACTACCAATACCAAACTCTGGCTCGAGCGTACTTTCGATCGTTTCGGGCGACTTTCTACGGCATTTTTAGCATATTTCCCATCACCCAGGTGAAAATCCGAGATATACAAATTGGAGATTTTTTTTCCAGAATTTAAATCGGACTACTTTTGATAAATCGCCACGCTGTGAAAAAAGACCCTAATTTGTTTATAATGCAATTGTGCATAAATTATGCATCGGACAGAAACCATCTTGCGCACGATTGAACTACATATTATTATCGACGATTCCATCATTATTTTTGTCATTTGTCATTTTTTGCAGTTTTTATTATTTAAAAAAAAATGTTCACGACTTTCCGGGGGAAATCACTTGGGTTTTCATTTACTATTTTTCAAAAGGTAATGCATGAAATTTGCTGTAATATTTAAGTGTGCTCTATTAGTTTACCCCACAGACCACCTAGACTGGCCGTATCTAATTCCAATGCACGGGTACCAGTGAATGCAATATCCAGGGAAGTGGAGTGTGGAAGGCAATCTGATCGCGCGCATCTTTAAGCAGATCCGGATTAAGTAATATGTTTATTACATATTAAATATTATATTGCATCTTATAACAAATATTCAATTTTAAGTTTGTAATTCAGAAAATAGTATATTTTAGTGTCATATTAAATAAAACTACAAAATAATTTAAATATATTTATAATCCTCTAAATAATATTAATTTATTTAATATTTGTCTTTTCGTAGATTTTACCGAATTAAATAATTTGACTTCATGATTTATTCGTACATCGATATACTTTTCACATTCAGCCCTTACAAGTTCTATTAATGATTACAATTGTTAGGCAAATTATCAAATTGATGTTCATGCAAATTTTCAAATATGTTCACATTCAGAAAGTTTTTTAATACATGATAAACAATTTTATTTTTCTGTAGCCTAGGTGTTCTGCTTTCATCATTATTTAAAAATTTTATTAATTTTTATGTTTCTTAGCATATTACTACGACATCATGAGATGGATACGTCAAACAACCACGATCTTTAATAAAAATTAATTGACTGTACGAATACTGAATCTAAAATTAGTTTTGTTTCAGATATTTTTAATTGAAAAAAATATTTCATTAATTTTCAGCTATCTCGAAATGACGGGAATTGGTAAAATTTCATAAAAATTTAAGACTCGTAAAGTAAATAATTACTAAAAATATTTTACAGTAATTCATTCGTTATTTTATAATAACAATATCACGTTAATCACTACACTATGTGGGCGAACAAAATTATAAAGCTAACCCAGGAAACTTGTGACGTTAACCGAAAAATGGCGTACATATTTACCTTTTAGATATTCCTTTCTTTTACTTACCTAAAGAAGGAAACTTTTCGCCTCTTCACCAACTCGATCATTTCTATTTATACAATGTTTTACAATACACTTGCCCATAATAAAACGTCTAATTATCGAAATCACAGCGTTGCGTACACGTCAAATGCTAGGACACGACTGAGCGCTGGGCTTCAAATTAGGCTCCAAAGTGTTTTCACCAAAGTCGCTCTATAAGCCAGTCTAGGTGGTCTGTGGTTTACCCATACATGTTTCTATAATCCTGGAATAGGGACTACCTCTCCAGGCGTTATTACTCCTAAGTGGGTATATGCCACTAACCATGGTTCTCTTTCCACTACTATATGAAACGGTGGCAGATTTAACATGGCTTCTAACGCAGCTATCGCGGTCAATGCCATCGCCCCCGTTATACCCAAACAGGCCAATATCTGGATTTTATTCAGTTTTTCCCTCACTGTGATTTGTTGTGATTATTGTCACCATACCACGGCGCCACACAATATCCAAAGACTTACTATCGATGTATATACATGCATACTGTATGACGTCCTTGGCTTCTGTTCCCAGGTTCTACCAATAAGACGATGACGATATACACAATGTCTGCTTTGCCTTACATATCAATTTTTCTAACTATCACAGTCTAAAAGTAACACTCTCTATAACTTTAAATTTAATTCAATTTTCTGAAGAATCGCTGTGAAGTGAACATCTGAAATTTAAAGTGTAAAAAAAATCTACATCTGATGCTCGGGATTTGCTAGAACAATTCACAACGTCGCTTATTGACTCCAGATATTGATACACATTTTGAAAACGCACTATGCTTATACAGGGTTCTTCACGGTAAGTGGCCTATTATACGTTATACCAAAGACAATATGACTGAAATTTTGTTTATGGGGTTATCATATATGTTCTCAATAGCGTAGCACTTCCGGTTATACTGGAAGTAGCTGTCAACGTCGTTATTTTAAATGGAACACCCTATACAGGGTCGGAAAGTCCCCATGGTTTATCGGCCGTTATGTGAGAGTGATAAAGTAAATCATAGAAATCCGTGCGATAGAGAAGGATGGCTATAATGAAGGCGTCTCATAGTCACCGCCCGTTTCGCCCTTCCACAAATAAGATCCACTTTTACTTGTAATTCAGCGACCGGTAGTCATCTTTGTTTTCGTGTTTGGCTTTTCTTTAATAGATGTTACTACTTATACAATTTCGACTTCGGTATTCCGATATGTTAATACAATCCGTTAACAGAGGGCAATAATGCAATAATATATAGGGTGTTCCATTTAAAATAACGAAATTGACAGCTGCTTCTTATATAACCGGAAGTGCTACATTGATGGCATTATTTTCATTGAAGAGAACATATCTGATAACTCCCGTAAACAAAATTTCAGAGTCATATTGTCTTTGGTTCCTCTGAAACATATAATAGGCCACTTACCGTGAAGAACTCTGTATATGCAATTACGGTAGTGGTCACTTGCAAATTAAATTTGCAAGTTTAAACTTTTGTTTTCCCTTATTTCTCTACACTCGACCTTAAAGATAAAAAGTTAAGTGAAATTGTAAAGAATACACCTGGAGAACATTCTTATCCATTATGGTATTCTGCTCATTTTAGCCTCACTTTTAAACTTCTCCAAGCCAGAAATTACAAATATATTTAAACACGTTAAAGACCCATTTAAATATGTTGCAGTGGAAGATCAACCAGAGAGGCCTTTAAGTGCAGAGAACTTACTACCAGAACCTAGCATAACATCCATGACAAGCAGCGCAGCTGTCAGTAGACTCTCTTCAATTCTTCAAGGCAATTCTGTAGCTACAATCTCCAAATGCCTTACAAGACAACAGACATTCCCCCCTCCTCAACCGTATGTAAGAATGAGGTATATGTCTGCAACAGCTGAAATGTCGACTTGCCCTGAAACTGCACACGAAGGTATTCGAATGATGCGGAAAGATGAAGTAAAGTTCTAATCCAATATTGTATTCCTTTTACTAGGTGACAGTAGATCAAACTCATCCCATGGCTCACATGAAAACATATCAAATTCGAATAACATCCCACAGTACACCATACCATCAATAGCAGTGTTGAGTCCGAACAATGGTCGGCCACCCGATATTTTAGTGGCCGAGGCACCACTTCCACAAAAATCGTCGCTTTCAAGTAACAAGAGAGAAACGGAGTCTGCTGATAAAGAGAAAGTTTGTAAAATGGTCAAACTGTCCGAACCAGAACAAAGATATGAGAAAGAAAATGTTGACCCCAGACGGTTACCGACAACGGTAAGCCTTTAATTACCGTGAAATTGCATTTGATTTTAATTGAATTACAAAAACAAACCTTATAATTTTTATTTTATGATGAATTTGAAATGTATTGTAGAGTTTAACAAGAAGGCGAGGCTCGGCACCAGTTTCATTACCCCTATCAAAACCGGATGAAAATATACTTCCTGCTGGCGGGGGGTTAATTCCATCTGACTCACAATCCTTGAGAAGAGGATCAGTGCCAATAGAAATTGCTCATTATCGTAAGTACATTTTGTCTTTTGTGATTCTTTCTAGATTTTCTACTTTCTGGCCAAACGGGACAAAGTTTCCCCAACTTAACCACTTCTCTGTCGGTGACAATTTCAAAAATAGCAACTGCTACAGTATAATCTCAATTATTTGACGTAACGTGGACAATTTCTTATCTTGAATAACTGAAAATTAAAATAATCCAAATTTACAATTTTATTTATTTTATATTTTTTAAATCCAGAATAGAAAAAAATTTGTAGGTTAGGTACATAGATTTAGGGCATTAAAAACTAAGACGATTTTTTCATTAACTGAGAGCCCTGTTTTTGAAATACTTCAAACGAGATTTTTTATAAATCATAATTTAGCCTTATATTTTCCAAAAAACAATGTAGAGCATCGAAATTTGGTACAGGTAAGTTTTTGAGGGTGCTTTTGCATTTGCATTTTTGACCATCTACTAGAGGGCGCTAACTACGACTTTCAACAGTGACATTTCATCACAGCTTTTTTGAACTAAGGTTTTCAAATGTATGTCGTATATGAAACCACTCAAATAACACTATTTCTCAGAAAAAATGCAATGGACTATCACAAAGCTTCTACTTTGTAATATACAGACACAGACAATATAGCGTATCGCCACAGACTGCTTCTTAAATGCTGGAAATTGGCAACCCGAAATGGAAGCAGGCTTTTGTTAGTCGGCTTCCATCAATGAAATTTAGCGTGGTAACTTCTACTTGGTAATAGGCGGCAGTTCCAGCGGTGGCTTTGTTGCCAAATAATAACTGCTAAATAAATTTATTGCTTTCAATTATGTAATTAAAGAGATATGGAACTTATCTTCTGTTTGGAAATCACATTTGCCCTAAATGCTAAATAAAATAAATCAAGTTAGAATTAAAACTATGCATTTACCTAATTATTTATTTATTTTATATCACCTTGGAATGGGAAAATTCAAAAACTCGAAATTAACGTTTTTAGATTTGTGCGTCGACTTCCAATATGGTACGATATTAACACCTATGTTTAAAAAAATTGCATTACTATACACCTGTATAGTATCCATAGTATATATGTGTATCCTTAGATGGGTACTGCTCTCTTATTGCTGATTTCTTTAGATAGGTAAAATAATTATTGACACAAGTGTTGCATATCATGGATGCCATTGGTAGTGCTCATATTTGTGACAGGTGTTCAAAAAAATTAACACAATGTAAAATTGCTGGAACCTCAAGGAGTAGTTGAATACGAAATTTACTTATTTAAAAAATAACAACAAATCATCAATCAATACAGAGATAAGATAATGCGTTCGCTACTGCTGTTGCAATGTTTAACTAACTTTTTTGTTTTTCGACATACTCACTTCGGACCTCTTCCATTCAAAGCAGAACGGACAATCAGAGCCAGAGGAGTGGGGAGATTTTTTTAATTATTTTTTCGATTTAATGCACTGTTTCCGAGTTATACGGCCTTTTTACTATAACACGTCACACACCTCGTTTCCAAAATTTATTTTCGACATATGGACTTCGGACCTTTTGCATTCAACGCAGAAGGAACATACAGAGCCCGGGGGGGTACACTTTTTTATCCTATGACGTCACACACTGTTGGTCCCGATTTTTTATTTTTTTTTTTGACTTACGGGTTTTGACGTTTTTCACTCATTCACCATGGGAGATTTTTTGATACTTAGAGTCCATACTGTTTTTTTTTCTTTCATATATTGTGACACCCCGCTCTGCGTTACCCACCGAGTGCTCTACTTAGAACCAAGGGGAAATTTGTTAAAAAGGCCACGCGCTCTACCCGACGCTCCCTTCCTAGGTGTCCTGAAAATAGCAGAGAGAGTGAGAGAGAAGCCCTCTATGAAGACAGTCACTCTATCTCTCTCGCACACAATCAGACAAAAACGACAGAAACAAACCTTCTTAAAATTAAAAAAATTACAATAGGTTATTCTGATGACGAAAAATAAAACATAATTAACTGTATTATTCAAATAACAATAATGTGCAACAGTTCTTCAGGAATATTGGCAAATTTATTTTGGAGGAAGAATCCCGTCAACAACCCCGATCTCATTGTCAGTCCTTTAGACATATATTTTTTAAAGACCTGAAAATTTACAAGTATTGAAAGAAAAATACAGTACCAAATGCTTGATAATTTTGAATTTGTTTTTGAAGCAATTAATAGTAAATTAAAACATATTTTCAACTGTATCATCACAAGTACTTTGTTACGGGTTTATTTTTTTCTTACTATTTTATTTAAATTTATATTAGTCCCTATTAAAAATAGCTAGGTATTTAAGTATTTTCTATTTTAAACCCATATTATTATGGTATGGTTTAATTTGTATTTTTCCCAAAATATTTCAATTTGTTCATTAAATTATCGTCGGCAGGTAAATATAAAGTTCCCTGTCGATATACGGCCGAACCGACTTTTTCTTTCCTTTTTTCTTGGTCCCAGACATTTCTTACTTCCTCCTGGGCTTTTCGTCGCGGGAGACAAAAGAGAATTGTCGACTTAGCAGCGTGTGTTCTCGTTACAATAAATATCGCTTTTGCGGATCTTGCTTCATTTTGTGGGCAAAAATTTGTTTTGTTAGTTCTGGTGAATCCAGTGGATTTGTGCCCATAAAACCCGACAAAAGGTACCATTCACCACGAGGCCGTCCTACAACAAAGGTAAAACTTTAAATAATCTTCACTAATTTTATGTATCTCTACCTCACTGGGAAACCTACTTAGACATGCTTGTCTCTTTTTTTTAGGCCTCGTAATCATCCTCGTACTCGCACTCATCCTTGTTTCAATTTCATCTCATTATATTCGCACTCTCACCCTCAACGTCACCGTCTTCGTCGCTGTTAGTGTGCTGGGTGTTTTCCTACTTCATCCTCATATACCGGGTGATTCATTGCCAGTGGAAGGCCAAGGTATCATAACCCCGGACCTTGGTTAAACAACACAGGCTTACTCCTCGCTTTGGTTGGATTATTATCTGCTCTATCCCTATCCAAGACTCGCCTACGTAACTCCCAATTGCTGCCTGGCTTCATGTCCTTTTGTGGATGCTCTCGTATGGTTGGAGTAGTAAATCTTCACCTGCATAATCATTGGAACTTGTCACTGGTGCTGCAGAAACCGCTCAGATAAGCTTAATTTTAAGTTATGCATGTTACATAGTTAATCCCTATATGATCTGGCCTAGTCTCACATAGTATAATATATAGATTTTACGCTATCTTTTATTTGGAAATTAAGCTTAGGTGGTAGCAATTATCACCGCCTATTTTACTTATTCTATTCCGCTACCAGATAATTACTTTACTCACCTTAGTAGACATTACTACTTAGTTTTTTCCTTCTTATTTAGTTTGGCGTACCGTTAGGTAACTTATTAGTTAATTGTTTTAATAAGGTACATAAATTATTTACTTAAAATTCTTGCTGACCTTTTCCCTGTTCTTTTGTTATAGTTTATAAATTTATATTACTTCAATATAGGTAACGGCAATAATTAATGAACTTTAGGTTCACTTACAAAACTTTTGATAGTATTCATACTTTGTTTATGCTAAGCTCAACTGCCTTTGTTACTAGTTAAACGGCCTTTATTCGCTTACGCTTTACTTAATATTGTTTCCCAACAATCTAAAGAATATAAAAAAAAATATTTAATCGATTAGGCACTTAATTTGAGTTACAAGATATAAGTTTTATGTAATTTATTTCTTCGAAATTCTGTACACCGAACCAATAGCGCTATCGGAGAGGGTTATCACTATCCGTATTATTTAAACCTATAGTTAACACTATTTTGCCAAACGTACCTAAGAGGCACATAATCGGCCAATATTTACAACTAAATTGATTTAGCGATTGTAGCCTTTAGGCACCGGCCATTTAGATAAATTAAAGTTACCGTTTGTATAGTTACTTTCTTAGGGCTTTTATTTGTACTTTTTCCCGTTTTTTTTTCGTACTGTAAGGTTTCGTCGTCTCTCCTGCGTACTGTCCATCGGGTTGTAAAGCGGGTGGCGCCTTAAGATAATTATTTTCAGTTATATCAACCCACCCCCATTGCTGAGCTGAGTTAGGGCCAACCCTATAGTTGGAGAGAGCCTTATTGTCCTTGGAAAGGAAAATCTATTAAAATTCTATTTTACCACCCACAAGCGGGTAGCAACTTGCATGTTGATTTGTAAAAATTGTAGGTTTAATGTTATTTCGTTTTTAGGTATTCTCCTTATGTTGTTGTAAAGGTTAGTTATAAAAATCGTTGTTTGTTATTTTCATAAGGATGAATTTTAATTTTTTTTATTTTAAACATATATTTTATGTCAGCAAATTTTGATGTCAAATGAAATAAAGGAAAAGTCGTACTTAAAGTTTCTTTCTATCTTTAATTAATAAACCTATAAGTGGATGTCAAAATACAAAAAAAATCTGTACCTACATTCCGCGACGTACTAATAACCCACCTTGTATATTAAATAAATTTATCGTCATCAAATATTAAAAAAATTACAAGCTGTTTAAAATATTACGAATTTTGTTTATTTGGAAATATATTTTCTGCAGTATTTCAATACTAAAAAATGAAAATAGTAGGTAGCTAATTAACGAAATTATGATTAAATAACTTAATTGTAACACCGCTGCAGAATATCATATGAAACTACATAGATATTCGTTGATTCTTTAAAAACATTTTTATCAATACCTATTTCATACATTTAAGTAAATACAGTAATGCAAAAAACAGATATTGATAAAAAAGTGTACAAAAGAAATCCGTAAGTGCGCCTGGCAACATTACCAAAGTTGTTTATATGTTGCTAGGATACGCGTAGGTATGCGGGCCGCTGCATTTGATTCTTTCTAAAATTCTGCTGGTGGTGTACTCTACCGGCAATTCGGAAATTTAAAACTGATGGCCTATTCCAGTAGCGGTCTGTGGCGATAGCTATTTTGTCTGTGATACGGATATTAATTTAAAAAAGTATACATGGAAATAGAGGAAAATTATTGCAAAAATAGATAGTCCACCAATAATTGTAATTCTCCCACACTATTCTTACAACAATTTTTAAATGGAAAGAATGTGGTCACCCCGTCTTCATACATATTTTTGTAACTAATGGCCTATCAAACAAACCAAAAAAAGTTAATAGAATTGCATTTAATTTTTTTGAGAAATATTATTTTGAAAAATACCTCCTGTCATTGAGCATACAGCTTTTAAGTTGTTAGTAATAAAAATAAATCTCATTAAAATTAGTAAAATTACAGCATTTTAAATTAATCAACATGATTTTGTCCATCCTAAGTCTTGGTAAATAGAAAAAAAAGTCCAAACAAAATTTATAGGTGACTGGACAGAAATTATAAAGAGCATATTTCTCACGAAAATTGTGTGCAAGATATTAGAAAATATTAATCTTTTTTGACAATAACATCGCAAATGTTCCTATCGATGAACTTAGGCACTTAAAAATACAGGGTGCAGCAAAAGTATATTTCACATTTCAAGGCTAAATAAAATCCAAATAAAGTAAATAAATTATTTTTTTTATTCTCATCTGGAACTACATAAAATGCTATTTTAATTAGTTATTAATTCGTTTTAAAACCAATCTAATTTAAGTGCCGTTGTTGCATACACACTGATTCACGAAAGTTGTTGCATCACTCGGCTGATCATTTCCTGTGGAATATGTTCAATTTATATTTTTAATAACCACAGATTTCCTTTTCTCTTCTTTATTATTCTTTTAAAAGTACAAAACTATATTTTTTAACAGTTCAGCAATTTATTTACGTCTCTTCTTTTTTTTTCAACAATTAACTCCTAGCAACATCAATCTTTTTTTCTATACATATTACATATAACAATACTAAATATGAAAACCTCATATTGTTCTCAACAGAATAGCAGCCACTTCTTGTCGAATTACTCGTTTTAGTTGATCTATAGTGCCAGGGCGATCACCTTTGATTTGAGATAGCCTCAAAAAGAAAATCACATGGGTTCAAGTCGGGTGACCGGGCATGCCAACCGATGTCACCCCACGCAATGAAATCAAATGACCAGGAAACGTCTCCCTTAAAAATCCTATAGTACGGGAGCAATGTGGGCTGTTGCTTCATCCTTTTGAAACCAAACATTGTCCATTTTGTCAAGTTCATCCAGTTTGGACCTTAAGAAGGTTTTCAACATCTTACAACATTAATCTGAGTTCACAGTTTACTGTAACTTTATCTTGTTCAAAGAAGTGTCGGCCCCAAATGCTAAAATTGGCAAGCGCACAACATACAGTCGATGTTAGGACTATGAAAAGGTCAGTTGTTCTCTGCCCAGTACCTACCTGAAATTTTGCTTATTAAAGGCCGATTCTCACTTGCGTGCAAGGCATGTGCTCGGCACAGGCAAAGCACCGGCTCGGCAAAATATCTTAACCATTGTATCTTATGGGTTTTGAGGGATGTAATTCACACTATACATGCAGCGTCTCGGCAAGCAACAAACTTTGCACGCGACGTTCTTCCGAAAGAATATTTGCAGGGCATGTGCCGTACATGTTCCGGCAAGTGTGAAAACTCTCCAGGCAGTCAACTTGCAATCATAGGGTTTTTAGTTGAGTTTCGTTAGAATAAGATGAAATTCTTATTGAATATATCAGAGAAAATGAGGTTATTTACGATTTTCCTCACAAAAAATACTCAGACGGTGTCTACAAAAACATGATATGGAAAAAAATTGGCGAGAAATTGCAACAAGGTAGGTATATTTATTAAACATGTATTAATCTATACAGATATTAAAACAAACACAATTTCTTAACAATAAAATTTTGTAATTTAAAAAAATGTCTTTCTTTTTCGGGAATTTTTATTTTCTTGCCCTTCTTCATCCAAGATTAGAACAATTTTTACCAAAATGGAAGTCGCAAACATTATTTCACAAAGCTAGGGAACTACTACCTGCGGCATGTTTGTCGCAGTGTGAATTGTCTCTGAAAACTCGGCCCATGGCGAGTATGTGCCCTGCCGTTGCCGATCCGGTTTCTTGCTCGTCTAATGAGAATCGGCCTTAACACTGTCACAAGTAAAATTGTTGTGTCTCATCGCTGAATAACACAAAAGCTGCATGGGGGATATACTGTTGAATTTCCAGACACACTGCTCATCTATACGGTTTTCCCAGTCTATCGCCTTAAGGAGGTTTATCGGATACGTCTAAAGTCAAATGACAGCTTCTGTAGATTCGCTAGTGACTAAACTAGTAAGCCTTTAGATTTGCCAATGTTGCACTTGGCTGGCGCGCTCGGCTCGGCGTTCGCTCGCTCGCGCTCGGTCATTCTGCTTGTTTGAATGCTTAAGCCTGAAATATCACCTGCGAATTTCAAATAATACGCCACGTCGAGAACCGCGGCGCCGCCGCTATCACCCATATGGAGGTTAGTCAACAACAGCAATTTGAAGGACGATTATTATAAATTATGTATCTTACAAGTAAATAATCGATTTCTACGTGCTGTCATAGGGTTCCTTAGATATCGGTTTCCTATTTATACAAGTTGCTGTGGAAACTCTTCGTCAATTGTTGCGCATTCTAAGTGGAAAGACAAAAAAATCTGCATTCTCATAAGACTTCGTTCTAAATCGTGAAAAGTTATTATTAATATCATCTTTTCTTCATATTAATAAGCTTATATTTATTTTTTTATGAATATTTGTGTGTCAGATATCAGATAAACCTCCTTAACCTTTAGAGGACCGACATTTTTCCTTTGAAGTTCGATATTTTTTAAAGGTATGATTTATGTATACAGGGTGTCTCATAATTAGCTGCCGACCCTGAACAGGCCGATTCTATAATCAAAACTAAGTAAAAAAGTTCATATGAACATGGGTCCGGAAATGCTTCCTAAGGGCACAGGGACCCATTGAAGAGGGAGAAATGGAAATCATTTTTTTGCAATATCTCTCAATCGCGTTGTGATAAATGAATGAAATTTGGTATACACAGCTAAATTTTGATGAGCAATTTGATGGACTAATCCATTTATTTCCACAAGGTCCATTGGGGTGGGTACGGGGGGGCCCTTGGTACTTTGCGTGTGTAACTTTTTCATCTTTGACTTTTTAACAAATTGGACAGCAAATTCCGTTTTCCCGAACTGTTTTACGTTAAAAAGGTACTCTTGTTTCAAATCGTTATCTTTAACGGTTTCTGAGAAAATCGCTCTTGAATTAATCCCACTTTGGTCAATTTCATAGTAATTTAAACAAAAAATAATAATAATAATTTAATACGTAATCAGTAATACACATTATTGATGTAGAACAATTATGATATGATGATTTGTTTATGGCTTTTGCGATGGTAATGCTGCGCGGCAGAACGCGAGTACGGCAGAAGGTTTCCAAACAGAAGGCTGACATCAAGGAGGACATTCCTCACTGTATTCCGCAATTTAGCTGCAACCGTCACTTTTCGAAGGGATCATAAGATGGAAACTTAATTTTGATAACAGACAACAAGCTATTTTAAAAACTGTTCAAAAAACCCTCCACCTTCTCTGATACAAAGTCTTGCCCTACGTGTAACACTTCTCGAAGCTATTAAGATGCTAAAACGGTTTTGACGAATTTCATTGGCTGCATCATTGATACGCTGCAGCAATTCCTCACGGGTATCGACTTCGGTGGCGTAAACTTTTTGATTTAGATATCCCCAGAAAAAGAAGTCCAGCGGGGTTAGGTCGGGAGAACGCGGCGGCCAAGCTACCGGTCCGTGCCTCCCTATCCACCGTCCAGCGAAATTTTCGTTTAGGAAATTTAGAACATTGCGACCACTATGTGCCGGGGCTCCATCGTGTTGAAAAAACATGTTACGTCGTAAATTTAGAGGCAGATCATCGAGAATTTGGGGAAGATTTTCTTGAAGTAAGTTTAAATAAAGATTTGAATTGAGACGTTGTGGAATTTCAATAGGTCCAATCAGAGTGTCGTGAATTATTCCCGCCCATAAATTTATGGAAAACCGTTGCTGGAAGTTTGTTCTCCGAACAACATGTGGGTTCTCTTCTTCCCAATAATGAGAATTATGAAAATTTAATTTTCCATTTCGGGTAAAAGTAGCTTCGTCACACCACAAAATTTTGGAAGCTTGCTCGTTGTCCAGCGACAAAATCCAGCGACAAAATTGCATACGTGGCGCAAAATCTTCTGGTATCAAGCCATGTACACGTCGATAGTGATAGGCATGTAGACCTTGTCGCTTTAATATTCTTCCAACCTGAAATGTTAGTAGCACATCTAATCAATTCTGTTAAGGAAATCTTTAAGATATGTAGTACCGTTGGCCGAGGAACATTTATTTGCCTTGAAATGTTCCGTATGCTAGTCGTAGGATCTTGTTCAATAGCGTCAAGGACCTCCGCTTCCCTATTAATCCTGGGACGTCCTTGACCCGGTGCCTTTCGAAAAGTGGCGGTTGCAGCTAAGTTGCGGAATACCGTAGGGAATGTCCTCCTTGATGGCAGCCTTCGGTTTGGAAACCTTCTCCCGTACTCGCGTTCTGCCGCTGCAGCATTACCATCGCAAAAGCCATAAATAAATATCATATCAACTAACTCTTGTCCCGTAAACTCTTCCATTTTTTTCGCTTAGAACTATTAAATTGGCAATCGGGTTGACAATACTTTGACATAAGAATACCTTGATAATTTTGTTTAAATTACTATGAAATTGACCAAAGTGGGATTAATTCAAGAGCGATTTTCTCAGAAACCGTTAAAGATAACGATTTGAAACAAGAGTACCTTTTTAACGTAAAACAGTTCGGGAAAACGGAATTTGCTGTCCAATTTGTTAAAAAGTCAAAGATGAAAAAGTTACACACGCAAAGTACCAAGGGCCCCCCCGTACCCACCCCAATGGACCTTGTGGAAATAAATGGATTAGTCCATCAAATTGCTCATCAAAATTTAGCTGTGTATACCAAATTTCATTCATTTATCACAACGCGATTGAGAGATATTGCAAAAAAATGATTTCCATTCCTCCCTCTTCAATGGGTCCCTGTGCCCTTAGGAAGCATTTCCGGACCCATGTTCATATGAACTTTTTTACTTAGTTTTGATCATAGAATCGGCCTGTTCAGGGTTGGCAGCTAATTATGAGACACCCTGTATATAAAATAGTCGACATGTCCGGTGATGTTTCCAAGTTAACTGCTGGATCCAAAAGGAGCCAGGCCAGCCCAGCACAGTGCGTAAAATAACGAAAATCAATAATCACAATTTTGATATCAGATTCTCACCATTTTGTCAAATTTTGAGGTATATAATTTGACTCCCACGATTTTGGACAATATGCTCATTGTCCAAAATCGGAAAAAAACGATACCTTATTCAGAAAGGAAAAAAAAATTTTGTGCACACCTATCGAACATGATGGAAAATGCTTGAGGACTCCGAAGGGTGATTTCTTTTATTTGTACAAGAGATGTGGGGTGATTCTCTCCGGGAATGATGGTGAAGAAAAAAAAATTGAAGCTGCTTCTAAAAATTGAAAAATTCTGAGTAGCAGTCATAGATTCGTTGTTTTTAATATGTGTCAATAACGAAAGTCCGATGCTCACCAGTCGATTTCATGACAGTTGAAAATATCATGTTACTTCATCTGTAATTGGTGACTTTTAAAAATGTGTCAGATACTTTTGCCGCCCTCTGTATCATCAACTTCTTTTCTTCTTCTCTATTAACTTTTTTGCCATTTTTGTTAATAAGTAAATTTGTTCTGAATAAATTTTCGACAAATTAATGGTAATTATTAAGGGTAATTATTAAAAATGGTAAATAATATAGTAAAAATTTTTACTTAAGTATGTTCCATATTTATTTAAAATTGTTAAATGTATTTCTTGATTTTTATTAACTTTATATTTAGGTAGAAAATAATTAAGTTTATAATTGAGTATAACCGATCATTTGATAGCAAAGTTGAATTTGTAAGTTTTGTTTAAATAAATAATTTTCTACTCCGAACGAACATTTTTAAGGACTAACACATCTTACAAAACTATTATAGGTCGATTAGACGATGAAAATGTTATTGAAGAACCTGTCATCAACATAACTCCGGTGGAAACCACAAGGGCTTTTTGGCAGTACCAACGGCGTGGTTCGGCTCCCATAGACCTACCTCCGATGTCACGCGGAGGTGAAAGACGAGAACTACTCACAAGACATACTAGTCTAAATGGAAAGTCGGGCCGTAGAAAAAAACAGTTGCGGAGGCGGAGTTCAGGCGGGCCTGAAACTGTTTGCTTTCCAGAATCTCATTCTGAAATCATTTCTCGTCTTTTGCTACGGAGACCTGAGAATCCTGACACGCTGCTGGCTCGGCGAAGAGGATCACTGCCTATTGAAGTCCTGACTGTTGGGCATTCTGGTAAGTGAAATTGTCACAAAAAATTTAAAATGTGTTCTAACAAAGTATATAATGCACTACTGGAAAATATTAGGGTAACAAGAAATTCCATACATTTTTTTTAGTGATTTTCGAAAGGGTGTATCTCAATAGAAAATGGTTTTATCGGGATAAAAAAAAATTCTGTAACTTTAAGTACCTATCTAGTTTCAAGATTTTTAGACAAAAAATTTATTTGCGTTATCAAGAAATCAAAAACAACTCGAGAAAAAAATTTTTTTCATCCTTGGCATTCATTTGAAATGTGCTAAAAATTACTAGTTTTTTAGAAAATCTACTGTTAATTTACAAATATTTATGAAAAGACTAATATTGAGAGAAATTTCCAACTCAATGTACACTCGACGCAAGATAAAGGTTTCCAAAAGGCATACTACTTTTAAAGGGGCGAGCCGGTGGACTATTAACAGGAATTTTGGGAGGCATCAATTATTAGGGCTGTCATATTTTTTTTTGTGTAGGCACGTGTATAATGACACATAACAAAAAATTGCAGGCCTGCAGTATATGCATTATAAAAAGAGAAGAGTATACAGATTTTGAAATTATTTTGTCTTGCCACATTATTTTTCTTGTCCCTGAGAAAATTAATATTTTGAAATAAGAATTTGTGTCATATTCTGCAGAAAGTAGGTAGGTAGGTCATGAAGGCAACAAAATAAAAACATATTGTAAACTACAGTTTTAGTATAACTTATACAGTTTCGGAAGGAAAGGGAAATATTTTAAGGACGTGTTCTGGAAGTGAAAATAAGTAAGTAAGTTCCTAACATTATGGGTCCGAAAATGTTTCCTTTCCGAGATAGATGTCGAAAGAAATTTAAAATCCTGTTTTTTCTAAATATCTCGTAAACGATTTAAGATATTACACTGCCACTGTACTATACAGCTCAGTGTAATATCTTAAATCGTTTTCGAAATATTTAGAACAACAGGATTTTTTTTAATATTACATATCTATCAGAAAGGAAGCATTTCCAGTCCCATAATGTTATGAACTTTATTTAAGTACTTATTTTGATATCTTTGACCTAGCAGTGTTGTAGGAACTAAATAAAATTGAAAATATAAAAGGTAAATAAATTTGTATGTCTAAAAAATAAACGTAAAAAAAAATTCGAAGGCAACTTTTCATTATTTTAAATATTCAATCGAATAGTGTAGAAAAAAAATTGTTTTAGTTTTGTTACATCATTAAAATTAAAGATTAAAAATTTGAAATTGTTATAACTTTCTTATTATAGCTGTTTTACATTGACAATTTATTCATCAATAAATTGACGAAGTTCTTCATCAATTAATTCACGAATTTACTGATAAACAGTGTGGTTTTACACTGCTACAGACTTTGTCAAGTTTTTTGACGTATGAATCAGTCATGCTTTACAACTTTTATAAGAAACTTCAACTGATTGCGGGCACCTATACAGTGTTCATTAATGGCGTACAGAAAAAAACCAGAGGCCCATTCTGTGGCTAAATTTAAGTAAATTTAGTTACGCACACGTAGGCTCTTAAGGCCGCCGTTTCCGAGCTGCAGGGTTTTCAAAATTAAAAAAAAAAATAAAATTTTAAATTTTCTTAAATCCATTCAATTTAACTATTCGTAAGTAGGTAGTAGACGTTTCGCAAGGTTTATTAACTAGGATGAATCGATTTTTCTATTGTAATGTAAATGCAACTCTTTTAGTAGAAACAAGATAATAAAAAATGCATACGGAGTCTACTATAAGAGTTCGCCGATCAGTTCCTTTTTAAAAATGCCAATCTACCAGGAAAGCATTTTTGTACAAAACTCGTAAAATGTCAGATGAGACGGTAAAATATTGCCACACGAGTTTAATGGGAACTCCCCATATAGACAAGCGCTTAAGCCGTTATATTTCAAACAAAATACGATTCAGATTGGAAACCTTTATCTTGCATCGAGTGTACCTACAATAACTCTGTAAATTCCAAAGTCTTGGAAGGAATTAAAGGAACAGGTTTAAGGTTCGTTCTCGGTCTGGTAAAGTCTAATCATGTTCACATTAATCAATCTGATCGGAACTTGACTGTTACGGATAGTATAATGCACACATGGTTTCTTACTTAATAATATTTTACCGAGAACGGACCGAGAATGAACAGTGATCGACATTATAGTGTGGAATAAACCTTATTGTTCCTAAACATTGCATAATCATTATCAAAATAAAAAGAAAAAAATTTTATGGACATTTTTCCACAATATTACATTGGAATTCGTTTCAATTTAAAAAAAAATCAAGAACCTTTTTAAAAAAGTCTTCAAAAATTTTTTATCGCATTGTGAAAATGTAATTTAAATTTTGTAATGTATATTGTTTGCATACAGGGTGATTTATCACGAATTTTGCATACTTCTACCGTAAATCGAGCTCATGAAGGGGATTATCAAAAGACTATTTGAAAGTGCCCGTTTCTGAATATTTGGAAATATAATTTGAATACCAGCCAACAGTAAGGGTGTTTCTAAAATAAATGCGTTCCTTGAAAAGGGTGATAGAGGGCACAAAAACAAGCAACTTTTATAAAGTAACTGATGATCTAAAACATTGTTTTAAATTGAAAAAAAATATTCACATGAAGGTTTAAACAAAGAACCCCGCACAAAACATATGGAAATTGAACACCGGATAATTTTCTTGAAACTTCGTATTTTGATAATCCTCGTCATGCTGATCAAAAGTCTCAATGAGCAGGAAGCCTTACAACCCCTTCCAACCCCCCAAAACCACCCCCAAAGATCAGGGTAATGAACTTAACAGATTACAGGACAATTGGTTTACCGTAATATTTCACTACTGCAGTTGAACCTACAGCCACCTAAACTGTAACTAGGCTTAAGACTACTATCTCCAAAACACTTACCCCCCTTCCCCCCCCCCCATTTCTATGTGCTAATAACATGCTTCCAAACGATGTTCAAAATTCTGTCGCCACACCACGCATTCACTGAAAACCGTTGCTGAAACCAAACTATACAACGTGCAGATTTGCATGACAGAAATAGTGAATGTTATGAATATTTAGTATGCAGTCTCCAGTAAAACAACATTCATCCGTACAAAGCACACCTGGCTTGATAAAATCCGGATCTTGTGCTATTTGATGTCGAAACCACTGGCAAAATTCCACACGAGGCTGAAAATCAATGTTATTTAAAGTCTGAACCCTTTTGTATATGAAAGAGGTGTAATAATTGTTCCAGAGTACATGGTACATGGAGTAGATACATGGTACTGTTAAATACACCCACTTCTCGGCCAATGTCGCGAGTAATACTGCAACATACAACGCACGTGCACAAGATGCACAGGGTCGGCTTACATTTATGGTTAATTTTCTTAATTAATTTTCTCGAAGACAAGCATTTAAACCATGTTGTTTAATAAAAGTTGCTCATTTTCATGCCCTTTATCGCCCTCATGTTTTCAATAACTATTGTAGAGAATTTTTGGTCTAAATCTACAAAAGAAGAAGGGAAGTACACTTTTTAATGGTCAATTGATGTTCACCTTAATGAACTCTATGGTAGAAGTATGTAAAATTCCTGTATTATTATTATTTTAAGGTAAAAAGTAAAATTTTGATACTCACAAGTTAGGACTGCACCTCTCTTTACTTAAAACTAAACCAAGTTGTATTAAAATATTATTAATGTTGTTTCAGTGTTTTGACGGTTACCCCTGTCGCCAATAGGGCCCTGGACATTACCGTCCAACGTGCAATAAGGACCAACACTCACTGACTGACATCCACCTTCATTAGATAGCTCATTATTTATAATCATTAAATCGATAAGCCAAATAATCATAAATGTTCTAGTGTCACTATATGATTGTTAGAATTTTTATGTTTCAAGTGCGCAGTGTATGTGACGAATTAGTAGTTTTAACTTCCTGATAGATATAAGTTAGCTAGTTAATAGTAATTTATTTGCTACTTCGTTTTGCGGTATATAATTTTTTACAGTTTGAGAAACGTACAATTTTGTGTACCTAATTAGTTAATTTCTCTTGTTAAGTTTGTGACAATTATGCGCAATTTAATAACTTTTCTAAGAAAAGGTTGAACTATTTATTGTTTTTATGTGAATCGACTTTTACAAACCCCAAGTATTTTGTTTTTTTTTACTTTGCCGGATATCTGTCAAAAATGTATAATTTAAGAATTTTGATGGAAGTATATGCAAATTTGTTCATGTGGTATACCGAACCCTCTCGAAGCGTAACTCAGTAATAAAAATAATTGTTGAATGTGATTCATTTTGTAATGTGCTGTATACTGTATGTATTGTAGTAGATTGTTGCGGAGTAATAGGAAAAATCCACAACTTCTTAATGGGATTTCTGTTCACTGCAAAACTTCAAACGGAACAGGAAATTTAATAAAATCAAATCTACATTGACAATTACAGATGTTTTACTAAATTTTCTGCCGTTTTTTATAATAATACACTGAATAATCAAATCAAATTTAGAAATAGTGAACCCTTCCATGTAAACAATAGTATGTTCTCTCCCTAAGTATAAGGTGCATATACATACCTTGATTGCTTCACGCTGTCAAAAAATATATTTATTTTATCATTCTACAGCTTTAAACAAAAAAAGAATAATATTTAAAATAAACGATAAATATAATTTGATTGAATATTTTTTAATTCATACTTTAATTTTCTCATTATTATTGTATGTGTACATGCTCTTTATACTTATTCTTTAAAATAGTCCATATAGCATATTTAAAATCAATGTAATAAAATAAAACTTCACTCTAGGACCACACAGTTGAACTAACAGGGTTAATCATAAGATGTGTTTCAAATAAGACTGTTTAGAGAATGACATTTAGGGAGGTATACAGACGTGTGGGTTAAATTTGCCCTATTGTTACGCTTAATATCTGAGTTCAACATGAGTACTCATCGTTTGTGAAATGGTTGATTAATAAATACATGTTTTTAATACGTTGTTTTTATTTCTTAATAGTATTTTGATGGGTTTTATCCAAAGTATCGTAAGTAACATTTTTGGCCAAAAATAAATTCTTCTGAACATCTTAAGTAACAGATGTCTAAATGGATGATTTGCCAAACTCTCTTTTTGTTTGAAAAATATTTATTGAGAAAAAACAGTTTTATTGTTGTCATAAATCCACCTATTTTATTTAAGGCTGAGCCAAAATATCGTTACGCATGTTGTTATTTAGCAAACATATCGGCATGTATACAATCATGTGACGTTGCTTATGATAGTAATTTTTTTATTGATGTTACTTTTAGAGTGTTATTGTGTTTCAGTCTAGTACCTACTAGTAAGTTTGTTTCATAACACCTTTTTTATATCAGCAAATTCAATTGATTTTGCCATTATTGCTATTATTAATTAATAAAATTTATTCGCAGCTGTTCAAAATTTTATCCACCGCCGTGTGAATACAATTGGGCCTGTCTTACCCAGTTTCTTCGAACTAACACAAATGTTTTATTGCTTCACCATAACACAAATGTTGTCTTGCCTCACCATAAATTAAAATGATATCCATCAACTTCGAGTTGCTATACACATAAGCCATTTTTGACACTAACTACTGAAAAACTATCGTAAACACTATCACAAGGACGTTAATACTAATTGTAAAATCGGATTTCAGTATTCAGCCGCTGGGGCCACGCGTATTGCATAAAATGCATAACGCGAATGACACTAGAGACTACAGTTGTCCAGCAATGGTTGAAAGTACTACAACAACTTCAATAATTTTTTTCTCGGAAAAAAATAAGGATTTTACTAAAAATTTTTTTACAATATCAACTATCCATTCTTCATGCCACGTATTCTCAAATTTCTTTGGATAAGTCGTGAACCACCCTGTATAGATTGTGATTTAGTGGATTGTAAGGGGGAATTAAATTCTCTTTCTTCGTTTTAAAATAAAGATTTTTAATTTTTAATTAACGTCTTACAAGGGTGACTTTCATAATAATAATAATGATAATGACAAGACAGAGAAACAAAAATTTCAATTGTTTTTTACATTTCTAACTTTCTTATTTTATATCTGTGCTCGTACATTCGTTCCAATTCTCAACACTAATAAATTTACTATAAGACAAGTTTTCGTCTCGTTTTATCTGAGAAAAATGTTAACCATTATTATTTGTCCATGACAACTATATTTCAATTTTAAACGGACCTTATAATATAACCGAGAAAAATGACAATTCAGTACCTACTTACAGTACAGTACAGAAGAACTAGATTTAATAAAAATATCGATATTTAAAAAACTCGTAGTTTATTTTGTTTTTCTAATAGATTTTTAAGTAATTTTAAAACAGCAAAATGAATGAATAAGTCATTAATTTTTTAACCATAATCGAGTGTAATCACTTCCATTTTTTAATTAGTCCAGCAGGTTAACACAATAAGTGCTTATCATTACTAAGAAACTATCATAAGTCGGCAACTTAAGTAATTTTTTGTGCGAAATTCAATCCAAAGTATTGTAAGGCTATAAACATCAAAAAATCTTACTTACAGGTGAAAATTCTTAATGTTTTTGAATTCAGTATGAGGCATATACACAGAGTAAGAGTACTGAGACTCTGTTTTTGTTTTGGCCAGAGATGTTGGGAGCAGAACACACTCATTTTTTGTCTCAGTCAGTTGAGAACCATTGTTGCAGTGGCGTGTTAAAATAAATGCCGCTGTTCCGAATTCTGCCAGCACAGGTGCTGTTCCAAATTTTTAACGAAATCAAAATTTATGGGGATGGTGTGATGATGAATAGTACAAATATGTACAAGTGGTGTCGTGAGTATAAAACTGGTAGAACGGATGTTCATGGTGAACAAAGGAGTAGGTGTCTCTCAGTTGTGACTTATGAGATGGCGAACAAGATCGAACAAAAGCTTCGTGGCGGCTGTCGATTGACTTTGGACGAGATGAACGTGGTGTTTCCACAAATCTTCAGATCTCTTCTGCACATAAATCATTACTGAAACACCTGGTTATCGAAAATTGAATGCAAGGTGGGTACCAAAACAGCTTACAGATCAACACAAAACCAACAGAATTGCATCTTCATGGGAATTTCTCGAGCGCTCGAACTGAAAGATGAACAATTCCTTGACTGGCGACGATATGTGGGTGGCCCACTACGTCCCTGAGATGAAAAATCAATCAATGCAGTGGCAACATTCGTCCTCACCATCAGTGAAAAAAATTCAAAACCATTGTTTCGGCCCACAAAATCATTGCAACTGTTTTTCAGGACAGTAAAGGGATTTTCTTCAATGACTTTTTGCCCCAGAGGGAAACAATTAATGCTGCGCAGTACTGTAAGATCCTGAGAACACTGCGGAGGGTGATACAGAACAAATGAAGGGGAATGTTAATGAAAGGAGTGTGCTTGTTATACGACAATGCATGTCCCCACACAGCCAACTCCTCAAAGGCAACTTTGGATTCATTCGGTTGGAACATCAACCATCCCGTTCACATCCCTGACATGGCACCTTCTGATTTTCATCTTTTACCTCTGAAGATTTTTATGGGTGGAAAAAGATTTTCTATCAATGATGAGGTCCACAGTGCCTTTAAACAATGAACCCGAAAGGCAGTGAGATTATTTTGACGAAGGTATCAGAAAGCTCATCCCTCGGTTCACAAATACATTGAGATTGAAGGCGACTATGTCGAAAAATAGTGTTTGATGTACCTTTCTGAATATAGATTTTATACTGCCGTTTTGATTTTTAAAAAATGTGGATATGCCTTGTGAAGGCTTGTAAAAATTGAAGCGCTCATTTTCCGATAAAGTACAGCCATACGGTATTTTAGATGATGATTTCTAGACACGTAGAGAACTTTCGTAACAAAGAAATTTCGAACGAATTTTGCGAATAGTAAATTAAAATAGGGGGTGACCAACCTGAGTTCTCCGAAAGAGTTACACATGTATTTGCAAAATATTTTTTCCTAATGAGCAGATACATACAATTTTTTTACTTTTTGCAAAATAAATTTTTCCTTGAATTAATTTTTACGGGCAAATCACAAAATTGGCAACAATTTTGTGAATTACACATCACAATCAATTCGAGGTCAAAAAATGTATATATATTTCTTTGTCTGCGTAAACTGCTATTAAAAACCATTAAAGAACTTTATAAAATGGCCCTCTTGTTCTATCTCGATAATATTAACCATTTCAGAGAAAAATAATTGTTTTGTTACTAGGTTTTCTGTTCAAATCGCATTAAATTATTGTTTTTAAATAAATTTAAATAATTTTCATAAGTTAATGTGTATAAAAAATTCCATCATAGGAACGTACCGTAATATTTATACAGGGTGTTTGGCATTAGAACAGACACAGAGCAAGGCCATGTAGGGGAACCCAAAATGTGGTGATTTAACGCAACTTACATTTACACTAAGCTGCATCCTGAGAAGTTATAAACTGGTATAGTCTTTCCAATATCAATTGAAGAACCAAGAGGATGACAGATGTACAGGATGTATCAGATTTGGTCGCTGACGCAGCAACTCGGCATTGAAATATTTGAAAAACTTGTTCCCATACTTATTTGCCATACCCACATTCAGGTCTGGTCGAACTAAAGGTGGAGGTGGTAGAAATGTAAACGCCCAGTTGAAGAATGTGAGTGCGGGCAAACAAAATACAAATAGTTGTATTGGGCCACTGGGCAATAAATCACAACCGTTGACAAGTGGTCAACAAATTGCACAGCAGTGCATTGCAGCAATGCGGAATTTGGTGTGATTCAGGTAGTTTTAATTTATTATAGGCACCTTCTATTACTCATTGATGTTACAATTGCGAAAGAGAAAAATATTACATGGTATTTTAGACCTTTTGAAAGGGAACAAAATGAAATTAATTTTTGGAGGACGTAAATAATTAAATTATGTTGTTGGCCAAATGAACATATAATAGAAATTTTCTGCACATTATATACAAATTATTATAATTTTTTACGTTTATCAGAAAACTCTTTTAGGGACGCCTGTCATTAAATTTTATTGCCAGGCATTTTTTTACATGTTCAACTGACTTCAGAAAGACTATACACGGTGTGAGTGTACCGAGAGCATTAAATGACAGTAAGTACAGTTGATGTACAGTACAGATGATGCACCCAGCGCCATTAAAATGTAACAGAATTTTTTAACCTGTTGGCAGACTTAAGAAATTATTACTTTACTTTATGGAGAATTTAATTCTAAAACTTTTCTTACTCTCGTTAGTTTTCAACAAAAACACAAATAACTAATAATACGTGTTGTAGCCGTGTTATTTAAAATCATCAAAAATTCAAAAGTTGGCTATGAATTATGGATAAATGCACATTCATTAGAAACAATCAACAGTTGCTGGATAGATTAGGCTTCAAATTTCGACGAAGAATAAATTTATTACTTCTTTAGAGATGTATGATTGTGAGCGAAATCACCGAGTCAAGTCAGTTTATATATTATCTACTTACCTGCAAACTTACAAGACATTAACAAAAACATTGATAATTTACTTAAGAAATTTTTATTTGTTCTGTAACAAAATACAGAAATAACACATAAAATTATCGGTTGGATTTTGCAACACGTTCAAGTTCATCTTTCTTTTTAATTGCGTATGAGTTTGAGGAACCCTGAAAATAAATTAAATTAAATTGTACAGAAATAAGAATAGTCACTTTATTTAAAAGATAAATATAATGTAAATCAATACACAGCGTGTATACCAAATTTGAAATAAATAATACCAATAATTTTAGACCTAAATTTGAAAAATTGTCCAGACTAAGAAAATGCTATTATATCAATTTTTATTTTATAATATCACGTAAATATTTTATAGTGTGATTATTTACAAAATGAGACAGTGGCCACTAAAAAGCTTGGACTAACTGGGAACATTTTTTATTTTATCAAGACAAAAATATTTTTCCTTCTGACCCGACTTCTAATAATTTTTTATTGTATGAATACCAGGTAAACACAGCCTAAATATACTGGACAATTTTGTTTTAGTAGGAAATAGCTTCATTTTAATAAGTTAAAATTTGAAACACATTTCCGGAAAAATATGTAGACTATTTGAATAAACTCTTAATACCTTCGAAACAAAATTGTATAAAAAAAATTAAATTTCACTTTTCTAATCACAGTGCTTTTATTTTTAACTTTCATCCTAGTCCGTGTTAATAAATTTTCCAATAATGAAGAAAACATCTTAATACAGTTCAGCCAATTTCACTTGGCCCATGAGATCCGTAAATGTGAGTGTACACTACATCTAAAAAGTAAGAGGATTGAGTGGTGGGAACTAAAGTTCAATTAATTGGAAGAGAAAGCGAAAATACGGTAATGCCTGATATATTACCTGTTATCTTTAAATGTATTAAAAAACAATTATTTACATAAAGTTGTAGTTATTTATTACCCCCGTCTATCTGTATTTAAAATTTTGTACGAAATTTTTAATATAGACTCCTTTACTTTTGTGGGAATGTATGTTTACTCTATGAGATTTGATAATGAAATTAGCTTCGTGGGCCACTTTTACACTTTGCCACCACACACCTGACCTGACTCACAAAACAGATGAAATAAGTTAAACTGTACAAGCACCACATTTTTTTTTGTGCAAAGGTATTTAACATGCAATGTCATATTAAAATTTTGCTTTATCACACATACCTGTCCCAAAACTAAAATATCTGTAAAATATATTAGAACCAAAATAAACATCGGCAGGCCTAGAAATTTTCTGTCCCCACAAAGCCGAGCCCGAGACCAAATGCTGTTAAAGATTCTTAACATAGGTCACAGATAACCCAAAAAAAAAATCATGTTTTAACACCAGCACAAACCATGAAAGCTTTAAAACCAGGCTAAGGCCTCACAGAAAGGTAGTACAGCATTTAGAGCGAGTTTGACTTATGTAACTTCTATGTTTAGTTTTTCGATTTTCAGGCAGCTATAATGTACATATCCACTGAGCATCAACCAGATAAATAAGCACGTTATTTTAAATTTTTGTTAAAATGGCCGAGTAATTTTGTATTACCGAAGTCAAACTCGCTCGAAATGCTGCTCGCTTCTTTTTTTTTTTCTTTTATTAAATGGAATATTATGATTTGATTGAGTTAAATAAACTATAGTAAAATAATAGTTTTAAGACATTTTTTGTAAACTGAGAATAATTTATGTCTTAACAATGTAATATTATCTGTTAAAAGTCTTCGCATCATGTACAAAATTATATAAAATTGGTAAATATTTTTTCTTGCCAAATCATTAAAAATTTTGTTATAGGAAAAAATTTTAACTGTATAATATCGATAAATTTATACTGTAACTAAAATATGTATGTTAAAAATAAAATCATGAAGAGATAAATCAAATTAAAATTGTTCCGTTTAATACTGATTATTGTAATACAAAAATATGAATTTAATAAAAATGAATACAAAAATAGTTTACAAAATATCAATTTTAATTTTGTTTTATTAAAATTATTTTCTCCAAATATAAAAAAAAAACAGAACTGAACTAATTTAACACCAGTTAACAAAAGACAAAGATGAAGGTGTCTTAGGTCATAAAATCAAAATGCCTAGAATCTAGTAAATAAAAACCATTGTAAACGGATTCCTTTAAATTCAATGGAAAGCAAACTCCCTTACATTTCCCAATTTCCAGATCTATGAATTTTCTCAATAACTTTCGGTTTTACAAATTGGTATACACCCTGAATATTATTTTTAAATTGTAGCAAAAACTTTTTGTATATAGATTTTATAGAGAAAATCTTATACGGTAAGATTTCTGCAAATAATTTAGTCCTTAGCGAAACTACAATATTATTTAGCAAATAAGGTAGCATTAGAAAGGACCACCATTCCTTCAAAAAAGTATCTGGAATTAGTCATATAAAAATTCCTTTTTTGATGAAAAATTGGTAGCACTGTACAAGTACTTTGTTTACTGCTGTTAATTTTGTTACTCCACCTAAAATCTTGTGTTACCAACAGAAATTCTTGTGCTGAATCGTTGAAAATGTTAGGAAAGACGTACAGTAATTCAGTATTATCGAAAACTCAAGTCTACGAATGGTACAAAGCATTCAAACATGGTCGCGAAGTTGTTGATGATTTGCAATGATTTGCGCAACTTTCGAAAAATCAGTGCACGGCCTCATACCCGCACAGCTATGAGGCGTTTGAAAGAAAGTATTCGCTGCAAGGTCAGACTTATGGAAGGAGCATTCTTGGATTTTGCATCACAATAATGCACCATCACACAGAGCGATAATTGTGAAGGAATTTTTGACCAAAAACTCAAAAAAAATGTCATGGAGCATCCACCGTGTTAGCCAGATATGACCCGTGCTGACTTTTCTCTTTCCCAAACTCAAATTAAGTACCACTTTGTAGAACACATTTAAAGTCGATAGAAGCCATAAATAAAAAATCGCTGAAGTTGTTTCTTATTGAAGTCCATACCGGAATATGCTTTTATGAAAATGTTTTAATGACTAGTTTGGTTGGTTAGAAAGTATAATGTTACAAATGGAGCTTATTTTGAAGAAGACAAAATAAATTTTGACGATTAATTAAATTTAAATACATTGTTTCATTGACAAATTCTGGATACTTTTTTGATATAAAAAAAAGGGCTTACCTTAGCGGCATTAATAAGTTCATCGGCTAAACATTCAGCAATCGTTTTAATGTTACGGAATGCAGCTTCACGAGCCCCTGTACACAGCAACCAGATGGCCTGGTTTACTCTGCGCAAAGGCGAGACATCAACGGCTTGCCTCCTTACGGTACCGGCTCGTCCGATACGAGTGGAGTCCTCACGAGGACCAGAATTTATGATGGCCGATACTAAAATCTGAAAATAAATTCAATAAAGTACCATCTTCCAATACTTATTACAACTACTACTGTTAAGTGTGTAAATCAGATAAAAAATAAGTATCAACAAATGTTTTTTTTTTCTGAAGAGGTGTCAGAAATAGTTTATTATCATCACAAAGTTAAATTACTGTTATTATGAAATTAAATTATAATTATTTTACTAACCTGTAACGGATTCTCTCCAGTGAGAAGATGGATAATTTCAAATGCGTGTTTAACGATACGGACTGCCATCAATTTCTTACCGTTGTTACGTCCATGCATCATTAGAGAATTTGTTAATCTCTCTACGATGGGACATTGGGCTTTACGGAATCTCTTTGCCGCATATCGTCCAGCAGAATGAGGCAAATATTTAGCATTCTTCTCTTTTACTGCAATGTAATCCTACAAAAAAAAAGGGTCCTATAAATCTAATATTAACACTTTTATACAAAAAACCCATTTATTGTGAAACTCAGATAAATATGTTCAACAAGGAATTTCTGAAGAGGTGTCAGAAATAAAAGGGTTTTCATCATTATAAAACTAAAATGTTAAATTTTAATTTATAAAAACAAAACTTACACACCTGGAGTGACATATCTGATACTTGCACATCATCGCAGTTCCATCTACCGAACAACTTAATTTCAGGTAATTCTGCTATTTTCGGCGCTATAACAGCCGTCTGTATTTCATCTGACCAATCTTCAACCATGGTTTCGATTTGTCTGAAATAAACAATAAGAATTAATTTAACCTCATTAAATACATGTCTTAAGAAAAAACTATCTAAAATATTCATCAGCATGTACTTTATTTCAACAAAATTTTCTTCTGCCAAGAGGTGTCAGAAAATTATAGTAGTTCATCATTTTAAATCTATATTTAACACTAGTTCTGAATAGTTTATAAGGGCATACAATTTCTTTAAAGCAAACTAGAAACACGTGTTATATTAAAATCATTATTTTAAAAGCTTATATGCACAATATGTAAACACCTTTTTCAACGAATATGAGAATTTATTGTATAAGTATTTTTAATATGTACTTACCCTTTGGTTTGTCACAATTATTTTAAATTATTTATTTGCAACAATAGTCACGTCTCCTACTCGGCGGCATGAACGGAAAGAGCCATTTTAGAAAGGAAGACAAGTGGCGTCATCTCACTGCATTTGTGAAAAAATATGAAACTAATAAAATTCAAATAGGATAAACTGAACTACTTCACGCATGTCTCTATGTTTTTCTTTTTCTACTATATAGGACCGTCTATAGAGACAAGGAAAGGAAATTCACAACGGATTTTTTACTAAACTAACTGCATAGGGAAATACATTTTTTGAACGACAATCCAATAATAGGCGGGAAAATAAAAATGATTGAATATGTTTGTATTTATTTCTGACTCTACAGAGCGCAATAAATTTACTAGAAAAAAATAACAAATTGCTATTAATTGTATGAAGTATTAAGCAAAATTGTAAAATAAAAAATTAAAATTATAGGTCGGTAGATAATAAAATATCCTGAAACTAAATTAAGGTTAAGATAAGAATCTGGGTCTGGGATCTGTCAGATTTCCTGTCTGATATTTTGTCACTGTCTGTGTCTGTCTTATGTCAATGTCAATGTGACGTTTTAAGAACGGCCAGTGTTCTTTTATTTATTTACACACCTGAATAATGAAAACGAAAAGCAAAACTTCTTTCTGTATGATTAATTATTAATCCACATGCGTTTCAATTGGTTATCGCGTTTATTGCAAGTAAATAACTTGCCTTCCTACGTACATTGACATGACGTTGGAGGACCCGTTCTTTGTCGTCAAAGAGTAAGCAACTACAATCATAAAATATTGCATGCGAATTTTAGAGCGGTTTCATTTAAAGCACTGTTTAATTTCATCGCATTTAACTATAGAACATTGCATGAACAACTGGTTGATTATTAAAATTAGTAAGATTTAGTAAACTGAGTGTGGTATTGATTATTTTGCAAAAAAAATAGCAATATATTAAGTAATTTGTTATTATTGAAGTGAGGTCTTTAAAGCACTAAATAAAACAAGAGGATTGTATCTCCGATGGATTGAACTCCAAGATGATTCACTTTGCATTACAAAAGAAGAAATAGACTGTACCAATACAGAGCTAAAAAATTCTCTGCGAAGTATAGAATGGGACCTAGAGGATTTGGAAGACACAATCGATATCCTTTTTTTTTTAAATTAAATAGCTTTAGTAACTTTTCTTTATTTAAACATTATATTCCTTAACTTTTCACACATATTGTAGAAAAAAATCCATCTAAATTTAAAATCGACAACAAGGAAATAACAATAAGGAAGCATTTTATAGACTCTACTAAAAGTGAAGTAAAGGTAAGTTACATTGTTTTACTTATTTATTGCCCAAATAGAAAATAAGTACCTTTAAAGAGGAAAATTGCAATTCTTAAATTATAACTGCTTAATAAATTTGCAATGAAGGTACCTAGATCAATATCATCCTGTACCTATATATTGATGTTATTATACTGACCTATCTTTAATCAGAATAATAATATAATATCTCTCGATGTGTAAGTAATTTTTTTCTATCCAATTTCATAGCTGAAAGTTAGAAAATCTTGTTTGACATTTGAAACTGTTCATACATATCCTTTACGAAAACCAAAATTTAATTTTAGATTATATAGTAGGGTGTGTTTATGTACAAGTTTTAAAATGCAGATATTTTTAAGTCTATAAGGAAAATAATTCATCATAACCCATTTTTGAGTTTGTAACAAATACAGGGTCTTTGTACAAGTTGATTTGAGTGAGAAATATCTCATTCAACGGTACAACACATTTTTTATTTTATTAAAACTTTAATTGGCATAATGTATATTATCTTTAAACTGTTCTTTTTTAGTCTATGAAAGAAAAAATCAACATGAACAGAAATCGGGATAAAGATCGAACAGCAAGACAAGTAAGTCATTAATTAAATATAAATAGAATACTTACCTCTGAAATTTTAGCCTCTTCTGGACAACAGCCCGGTTAGAGTTGCCAACAGTCATGGTACTACAAAGTATTCAAAACTCGAAAATGATTTAGACAGTCCACAACGACAGTTTTTAAATGATACTCTTTCTCAGCAGCAGTATTTAACGAGGCAACAAGAGGATCATTTGGAAGCCATTAGTGATTCACTAGGCTCACTGAAAACGGTGTCTAGACACATAGGAGTAGAACTTGATGAACAAGCGGGGTAAGAAAATACAATTTCTTTAGACACATTAAGAAATTTTAGACAAATAAGTCTAACGTTAATTTTCATCATTACAGGATTATTAAATTTAATCTCAATTTTCTTTCTACAATTATCATGTATATTATTAAAGTACTAAAACACTAGCGAGCACTTAGAAATAAAGAAAGGTTGTAGTTTTTTTTTTCAAATTAATCTGTAACAGATTTTGTGTTGTAAAAGAATTTTTCATAGGGTTATATTCCGAGACCCCACGTTTGGCCGACTATAATTTGCGTAACTGTTTTTTTGCGCAAAATTTTACTTGGAAAACAATTGAGATTGAATAAATTCATGAAAAAATCTCAAAGCTAAAGACCGAGGGGCTTCGTCCAAGGATTTATTAATAGTCCAGTCGGTATCTGTTTAAAAAATAGGTTGTATGGATGTTTCATAAAGTAATGCTAATTTTTGTTGGAAATAGTTCTAAATATTATGTAAAATGATAATTGCGATATGCGCCCGCTGAAAAAGTTGTGCATAATTGTTAGCGTAAGAAAATGTAAAAAAAAAATTAAAAAACACGGATTTCTCTCCCTTTTTTCATGTATAACTCAGAGAATATTGACATTAGAGAAAATAGTCAAAGGAAAAAAGTTTCGTGTTGAGATTCTCTTCAAAATAAAAGTGGTTCGAAATTTTTATGTGGATTATTGTTGTGCTGCAATACAGTATAGACCGAAAAAAATATTAGCGAAAAAAGATGAATGAATTTCGGACCTTGACTTTAGAGCAGCCATATAAAAAGTATGGTTCTGAGTACTTCATGATATGGTAGTATTGCAGAAATTTTTTCATGGAAATCGACCGGGTAGATTTCGCACAATTCAATTGTTAATTAAGAAAATACAGAATTATACTTATTTTTCAATTCTATCACAGCAAAACCAATGATTATTTTGAGCTCCCAATTTTTATACATACCCTTTGGAGTCTCAACTATCAATCGCCATTTAAAAATTTTCGATTTTATCCATTTTAGCAACAATTACAATTTTTTCAAAATTTCTTCAAAAAAATGCTTATAAACATTTAGAGCTGGAGCTCCCATATTTGCATATTCTTCAAATGGGATCAAATAGATCAAATTATTTATGAAAAAAATCCACTTTTGATCTTGTGGATACGAGGAATTGTCATCGAGATATGAAAGCTCAAAATTGAAGTGAGTTTATGGCAAAACAACGTACTGTACAATAACAATCAAAAGTAATTTTGATTTTTTGAAGTTTTTAGACTTTATAGACTATTTTAGACTAGACTTTATAAGTATGAAAATTTATCTAAATCGGAAATGTATTTTAACTGGTCTGATGCAAAAAAGATTGATACGTTTCACAGGAATCGAGTAGAGTCAAAGAGTGTGGAGTGAGAGGACTATGCAAGCGTTGCAGCATAATTCTCTCGCTCAACTTCATTCGATTTTTTCTCAGCTTCTACAACAGATAAATAGATGATTTTTTTTAATCGATAGAGGAAAGCAAGATCAATTCAAATTTTATGTCAATTCAAAAAAATCTTTCAATTTAAATTTATATACAAAATAAAGAACAATATAGTAGATAATATATGGTATAATGTATACAAAATCCAACTACGAAAACTTTTATTAATATTTCACAAAAATGAAAATGGACTTGTTAAAATAAAAGAAAATTTACTAAGTACTTATGGAAAGTAGAAAAATACATTTTTATTTTCTTGCATTATAAAGTCATATTTACCTTTATATCATGAATATGCAGCAATTGAAATCTCAAGAAGTAACGAGCACAAATTTTCGAATTATGAACAACTTTTTCAGTGGGCTCATATCGCAATTATCATTCATGCAATTATCATTATCATCATAATATTTAGAACTATTTCCAACAAAAATTAACGTTACTATATAAAACATCCATCCCGAAACAGACACCGATTTTTTAATAAAAAAATTATGTAGAAAATTCATGTGTGGTCAATAACTCAGAGGTAGAGATACTTATTAAGATTATTTCCCAAATGGAAAATATTCATTTTGTTCTTTTTCTTATGTGTACAAGAGGAATGCAAGACGTATTTAAAAAGTAATAATATTTGATTTTATTTTATATATTACAACCTAATAGCAAATTATATATTTATTTCTACTTGTCTTTAGAACAGGCCACTGATAAAATTAGGGGAAAACTTGTTTTTACGCGGCCATTTTGAACCTTTTCTTTAAATTCAATTTAGAACTGGGATAAATGTTTTCAAAATTAATGTGTTATTTTTTTGAAAAGTGGTATTATATACTTATATTTATTTCAAATTTTACATGTTACAAAAAAAATTAAGTTAATTTAGGAACCACTCTGTACACACGATGCTTACAATATATTTTCTGAGGTACCTCAGAAACGAGGATTTCAAGGACATATGTTATAAGAAAATATTGGTTATTTTGAATGAGGAATACACTCATGTTTTTCATAACATTTTAATTTTAGGATGCTTGATGAATTTGGAACAGAACTGGAAAATACAGACTCTAGATTAGATTCGACGATGAAAAAGGTTGCCAAAGTTTTGCGAATGTCCAATGGTAAGTTTAAAAGCTTTTTATTCATTCCGAGTAAACACTTATTATGTACAAAACGTTATCCGTGGTAGATTTACAGTCAGTTTCAAGATTGATACATTTAGAAATAGTAGACGAATTGTCAGTATAACTCAAAATGTTTATTTTAAAGCCAGTAATTTAATAAAAATTGTTAATTTTAAAAATTTAACAAGGCAAATGGCTAATATATAATTGTGAATCTAGTGAGGTACTGTAAGTAACGGTTAAGACTTAATTAATTAATAAATAATAAAAATAACCGATATTGGATAAAATATTTTGCAGTTTTCAAAAAATAAAAAATTCTTGAATAAATAATGAAAGTCGACACTTTATAAATTGAAAAGAAGCAACATTTGGATCAATTGCCCAATTTGACCCCAGCCATTTAGCTGGTCTCATGCTAATGAATCATCTTGTAAAATATCAGGTTTTATTTCTAATAATATAGAAGAATAAATATTGTCTAAATTATATATGTAAAGTACCAACTCTGCAACTGAATATTATAATAAAGTTTTAAAATTTAATTTTACACAATAATTTTTCACTTCAAATTGTGTTTATTAAACGCATAGGTATTAACATTTTCTCTGGTAACTGACAATTTCTGAATATAACTAAATTATATTTTTTTACAGATCGAAGGCAGTGGACAGTTATTATTATCCTAGTTGTAATCCTTATAATTGTGATAACTTTGTTTTTTATACTGTGATTATTTTTACACTTTACCTAATTTAATTTTACAAATCCAGATTAAGTACAAATTTTACTTATGCCTACAATGTTTTATGAAGCACAAAATAAAATTTATTTTAGAGTAAGACAACTTTCAAGTTCAAGTTACTTGATGCAAGTGTTATAGCCACAATTTAAAAGGTCATAAAAAACATTAAAACACTCAATTTTAAAATAATATCTTATTGTGTGTGGTGGTGTTTTCTAATTTTTAACGCAGGATGTCAATAAATATTACAATGTTTTCGATAATATCAATAAATATTGAATGTGTGAATCTTGAGACTATTTAGGCAAAGATGAAAAGAAATCTATATTTTTATGATAGCTTAAAAAAATATTAACTCCCCCCCCCAAATATCCTCATTTCTGCAGAAGTAAAAGTTCCAATTTGTTTCTCCCACAGTCAAATGTTTTGTTGAAGACAATATTCTTGGTTCATTGCAATATACACCCAGGTTGGGTTGTAAAAATGGATATTGGCCGATAGCATTAAACAGAAAAAACAGTTAACCTACTACTTCTGACAATTAAATTCAATTTGTTTATTTCTTTTGCATATCTGTTCTCAAGTTTTTCTGTTGTCTTTGTTTACAAAATAAATGAAACATTTATTTATCGATCCTTTGGAACTTAAAAAAAAATAGTGGCTTTTTGAGTACCTACTGTTTGATTTATATCTGACAGCCTAACCTATAGATCAAATTCATGGCCAACTTATTCGGTTCAACAATATGTAAAGTAAATTGAAAATTTTATTTGTCTTCATTCGTATATCATGAGAACGGTGCGATCTGGATTTTTGTCTATATTTGTGATTGGTTATGAAAGTTTGAGGTTCTTTGTTGGTTAGAAGATGTATGTTCATTAGTCATGGTTGAAGAATAATGAGTAGATTATTTATCAATTGCTTATTAAGCAGGTTTATCGGTACGTCTAAAGTCAAATACGAGTTTCTGTAGATTCGCTTGTGACTAAAGTAGTAAGCCTTTAGATTTGGCAACGTTGCACTTGGCTGGCGCGCTTGGCTCGGCGTTTGCTCGTCTGCGTTCGATCATTTTGTTTGTTTGGATGCCTAAGTTTGAAATATACATCTATGTCACACCTGCGAATTTTAAATAATACGTTACGTCGAGAATCGCGGCGTTGCCGTTATCACGACAGCAGTTTGAAGGGGAATTATTATAAATTATGTATCTTACAAGTACCTAATCGATTTCTACAAGCTGTCATACGGTTCCTTAGATATCGATTTCCTATTTATACAAGTTGCTGTGGAAACTATTCGACAATTGTTGGGCATTCTAATTGGAAAGACCAAAAAATCTGCATTGTCATAAGACTTCGTGCTACATCATGAAAATTTATTTTATTAATATCTCGTCTCTTAGGTATCCAAACTAGTCATCATTTTTTTTGAGGTTTTTCTTCATGTTAATAAGCTTATATTAATTTTTTTATGAATATTTGTTTGTCAGTTCCATATCCATAAATGCATTACTTGTGAAATAAATATATATTTGTTTCTCGATCTATGACAGAAATAGTAAGTGTAAGGGACTAGTAATATAATTTAGTATCAGTTTGACTTCACGTGACAAAAAAATATGAGTAAATCTGTTCAGACAAATAAAAAGCAATAAACAATAGAGATCAGCCGGTAATAAATAAAATATTAAAAATAAATTTATGAAAAAATATTGTGTATAAAAGTTTGTTTTTCTGCTTTAATGAATGATGTTCGAATTTACATGAAATAACATGTTTTTATTTAAAGAATTGTGGAGATAACACTTATAAATATTGGGGATTTAATGTTTACTATTCGTACAAGTGGTACTGTCATAAAAATTAAATATGCGTTCTTGCCTAAGCTTTCCATGATGGACTTTCCGTTTCATTAATTCTCTTTGACCTCGTGCAAATAATGTAGAATTCTGGATTGTACTGCTGTTATTTGATGATGTGTAATAAAATTTTTACCAAAAACTGATGAACATGTTTGTTACTGAAGTTTGTCTGTTCTTGACTCAAATGATGTACTCTCTTAGCCATTGATTTTAGAAACATTCTACATCACAAATTAGGTTTATGTGTTAAATCGATAAATCTTTAGGATGTCCTCTAAACAAATTTTGCAATAATTGTGTTCCAGAAATCACTGATACAATTGCAGTATAATTATTATATTTTAATATTATTTTTATGATAGTACTGATAAATGAATAGTAGGTAATGATTATTCCCATGTATAAAATACTGGTAGACGTGTGCTTCCTGGGGAGTAAGTATGCGGAACACATATAATTATTGCATAGTTAACAAACATGTTGGAAGAGTAGCTGCATTTGTGATAATTCCCAAACCATGTTCCAAGCCTAAAAATATTTATTCATTTTGTATCGATACCTTTGAAGTTTCTTAGTTTATTGCAAAGTTCTAACAAATTTTAATGCTGGTTGCATGCTTGCTCTCCAGTTTGATTTAAGTTGTGTTAAGACTGTAGCTATAAAAATGTATTTGCCACCTTCAAAGTAACAGTACACTTCCAAACTAAAGTTTATATGAAATAAGTTACCCCTAATGTATACGGAAGAATAACAAAACTGACTTGTTTTAACTAGTCGCATAACATTACTTACAAAACCAACAAACGAATTCATCTGCATTATAATTAATAAAACTTCGTTCAATAAGCGCTTCTTCGCAAAGTCAAGCATTCGTTTGAGGGGCTTTAACATTGAATGAAAGAGTCCATCTGTTGAATATAAAATGAGAAAATTAACTTTAAATGAACGAATTTGTATATGTTGTATGTATATGTGCCGCAAGATGAACTATTAAATGCAAAGAAATAACGAAACAAGTGCGCGCCAGTAAGTGATATGTAATACTAATCTTTTGAGAATGATTTTAATGACTTTCGAAACTGCTAATATACGATGGGGGCCCAAAAATACCCGGAAGAAATTCGCTGCACACAGCACTCTTGTAGTTCAGGCTTCTCCTGTTAGATCGGTGTTACGTAACACCACCAGACTCGGTCTGCCAAGTGGTGTCGCTTGTTCGGCTCGATTCAGTTGTATCGCGCCACTGAGACAGTTTTCGTGACGACTATTTCGACCTTTTCGATTTTTAAAAATGGTTAACATTGGAGAACAGCGTGCGGCATTGAAGTTTTGTTTTCTGCTCGTTAAAGTACATCGGACACTGTTGATATGTTGTCTACAGAGTATAAGTCACGGAAAGCAGCGACACGCCGCCTTTTGATCAGGAGTCAACAAACGGGGAACGAATGTAGCCTCGATCCATCTTATTTGCAAATCTTACGCTAAAATACATTGGAATACTCCACGAAGGACCAGATAATTCAGCAAGTTCATCAATTGTACGCCTTTAATCCTTGTACACGAACTCGTGACTTTTTTCTACGTTTTCATCAGTTCTAGACGTGGAACACCGATTCGGGAGTTGAATGTCTTGGATCGATATGTCGCCCCGTTTGAATCGCGAATACCTCTCATACACTTGAATTGTTTTCAAGGCATGTTTCAAATGCACTTTTATCGAGCACAATACAAAATTTCAATGCTGCACGCTGTCTCGAATATTAACCATTTTAAAAAACCGAAGAGGTCGCAATAGTTGCAGCACGAAAACTGTATCGAGGGCTTGCTGCAACCATCTCAAGCGACGCGATTTGGCAAACTGACTCAGGAGGGGTTACGTAATATCCATATAGAGGGAGAAGCCAGAATTACAAAATAAAACAAGAAGAAAACTATTTTTTAGTTTTTAGACAAATATATCTGCATCTGCAACGGTGATATAGTTTAGTTTTCACCACTGAGATAGGTGAAGGGAGCAAAGTAAGTTCCTCTAGATACTTAGTAACAACACATTAATGATCTGCTTTTCCCATTCATTCCTTCTTGTTATAGTGAGCTTTGAAATCGTGCCAAGGCCAACTCTATATGTGCATAATGTCGCCACTATGCTGTTATATTTATTTATTGCAGAAGTTATAATTATATAATGACATAAATTAAATTAGAGATGGGCCACTGATAAGTTTCCATATTGGAAAGTTTCCAAAATGGAAGAATCCTGTTCAGGGAACATTTCCATATTTTGTATTTCCCGCTAAATTATAACTTCATGACCACCTTAGGAATTGTTTGTACATTTTAAAAAAAATTGTAGATGGTAAGTTAAAGTTACTAAAAAAATAATTAGTACAAATAATTGCTGTAAATACATGTTGAAACAATTTCCAAATTTCCAGATATCAAGTACCTACCTGCAAAGCCAAAAAATAAGTCTATAATATAATTAATTATAATCATTAATGTCTCCACAACTTACAACAAGTATATACACATGTTAAAAAAAAAACAAAAAACAGTCTGCAAGAGGTGGGAAATATTTCCAGGGAAAGTTTCCAAGAAAATATTCCCTGGGATTATTCACGGGAAACATTTGGCAACATTCACGAAATATATTTTTGGAATATTTCCAAAAAAATATCTTCCCGGGAATTTTCCTTCTCTAAATTAAATTGTATAAAAATTTTGTGACAGTGATATGGTGTATTGTACTCGAATATCTTTAATCGTTTACCCTGCACAAACTGTTACAGGTAACATTTTTATCAGTGGATATTTACCAGTAACTAGTTGTTTGTTGTGTACATAATTATATTCTATATATTTTTTCAAATTGAGAGTTAACCGTAGCTATAATGGAATGATTTTGATAATTATTGTCTGAAATTATGTACATATTTTGTGTCATAATCTTAGTTTTTCCTCTGTTTGGGTATTTTTTCAAGTGTGCAAATAAATTTAAAAATTAATCAAATAAACCTTTGCCCCAAAAAGCAGCAGTGAAGGGTTTAATGGAATTATTTCCGTTCAACAACAAATTTCAGGCTAAAAAAAGCATAGAAAAATAATGCAAAACTCAGCTTTGTTAGTTCACGTGTTGGAAATTAATCTAATTTCATACTCAAAACTAACCACATAGTGATGTTATTTTTCATTGCTTTTTGAGTGTTTTATTTTTACAAAAACAAATCCATTAAAACAACTTTTGAGTGCTAGGGTTTAAGGGCCCCATATTCTTTAAATAGTGTTTTCCGCAGAGACAAATAATTTCAAACATTTAATAACTGAATAATCTAAAGCTTATCAAATAATAGGAATGTTATGTCATGCCACCTGAGTATTTTCAAAGACGCCGCAGTAAAACGAATAAACAGGTGCAAAAAACGATCAAACCATCAAGGTTTTAGGTACTGAAATCTACTAACTTTTTTATATATAACTCTACATGTAAATATTCTTATAACATTTACTTGCTTAGTCCTACATATAAAATTGTTTATTTTTATTTATAAGTACGTGAAAATAATTCTTAAAATGTGGGGTTAGGATAACAGCAAACGCATGTTTTACAAACGCTTTTTTCTTAGTTATTATTTTATTTGAGTAAATTTAAATGGTAACAATGAATAAACAAAACATCAAGGATTTTATTTTTGTGCTTACTTTTGTTCTACACGTTTTACTTTTAAAGATTTCAGTACCTAAAGACGCCAGAAATTTCACTATTTCTCAGCCAGGAATATGGCCACCTTAAGTAATTGTTTAATTTTGAAATTAATTTTAAAAGGTGGTAATATACCAAATAAAAATTTAAAAAATAGGGTTAGTGACTAATAACTGTTTATTTGATGCTAGTGTGTTCTTAAAATATGCAATCATTTTGTTGATATGATGATATAATTAAATTGCAGAACATTTTGGAATACATCTGCAGAATTTAGTAACAAAAAATGCAAAAAAGACAATATTTGCATTTTTTGTAGGTTTATCTCTGAAAGTAGTCAAAATTGAAATCTGAAAATTTGTATACAGGGGTTTATCAAAGAGATCTATCCATTCAATGAAAATAATGTCAACTTTCTCGCACTTCCGGTTATACTCTGTTAACTCTACATCCATTAATGTAGTATATACAGGGTGTACCATTTGAAATTTTTGAGTAAATTCAACTTCAACGTCACAATATTGGCCACACGTTTTTAAACACTGGATGAATTTTTGCAAATTTGACATAAAATGGTTGAATTTCATTGCTTTTAAATTATCCATACCAAATTTCATTAACACTATTTTCATTGAATAGATTTTTTTGATAAACCCCTGTATACAAATTTTCAGATTTCAATTCTGACTACTTTTTGAAATAATCCTAGTGGGCCCTCTTCGTGATACACCCTGTATATTAATATTAATTTGTTCTTTGACTGCAAAGAAAATTCACAAACGTAGAGAGTACTACTAAGGTGGCGTTAATCCAGCAATAAGAAAATTTCAATCTGTGATTGGCATCTTCAAAACAATTTTCTAACCAAGTGAAAAATTGGAGGTCCACTTGGTCTTGCCAAATTATTTATAACACTTTAGTTTGGATGTGTACATTAATGAATTTAATTTATTCCATTTATATTAACCTCCACCAGAGGAATAATATTAAGAATGTAATGATAGATATTTATTTATTCTTTTTTTTAATAATTTTACCATGTACCAAGTATTTTATGGAGTAGAAGTTTGTAGAATAAGGATTAAAATATAAAAATTATAGTTCCGCACTTTATTTTTTTAGTACCATTGGGTGTTGCAATTATTTATATTAAACATGTATTGTAATTGGTAGATGTGTAATAAGTCTATGTATAATTATTTATAATTCCTATTGGTATGAAATAAAATATTTATAGAGCAGTACTTTCATTTATTATTTTTTGTTTTATTAGAATCACCCAGTATGCTAGGTCTCTTTCTGATTAATGTAAAACTCACAACTAGGGCAATTCAGACACTTCCAAGTATTCAATTAATTCAATAATTAGTTTGAACTTTACAACCTTGAATTTACATGTTTCTAAATATAAAAATGTAGTGTTCCAAGTCCCCAGCGATTTCGAATTTCAGTCAACTTTCGTATCTGACATCCGTTTACAAAACTCCTACGCGCAGAAATCCCGATCAAAAGTAGTTTCCGACGCTCGAGGACATCTAGCCCATAGTCCCTATGAAACCGGAGATCCTGAGCGCAAATCGAAATTTTCATCTATGTTTCGAATTCAACCGCCGAAACTGTCCACAGGGCCTTATGCCTTAGCAGGCAATATCTGCAAAGCCCGATGCTGTTACCAAAGGACCGCCACCGACCCTCGTTTCACATATAAATATTGCCCCAGTATTGAACCGAATCTGGTGAGGCTAGATATTAAGTTTCAAATCAAATAGCATCAGTTCCTGAGAATTCGCGGAGCCACCGTGAGGTGTGATTGAACGTCGACTTCTTTATCTCGCAATTGTGGGATTGCCATTCTTTACACACTGCTCTGTAGTCCTGGACGCCTCGTAGAGGTAGGCCCCTTTTCTATTGACCCTAATGGCAAGCACCACCAGTGTAGGTGGTTTGTGGGCAACTAGGACCCGTTCTTTCTTCGTAGGGTAAACCTTCGAGGATAGCGCGTGTGAATCATGTAAGCGCCGTCCGCAATTTTGTTGGTGAGTTTGGGTAAGTCGGTGAAGCTATATACAACTTTAGGTATACGCAGGGCTAAGATTATTGCGGGAATAGGATAGGTAACGGATTCACTATCGCTGACGCTGGCTACAAGGTAAGGTGAGGTGTGGGTGTATGTATGGATTTTATCGTTTAATCCTAGCAGTCATGAAACAGACAAGATCCAGAATGTCTAGGCCGCCAGCATCTGCCGATATAGCTTCTTTTTGCTGTGGACCTTGGCAACCTCCATCTTTTCTAGAGCTGTCGTGAGTCCCAGTATCCCAGATTACGGAGCGATTCATGCTGCGGACGAGCCATATGGTACCCCGGTAGCGCAATACGCAGCGCGACATTCTGGAAAGCTTTGCATCCGGTTTCGGTATGTCTTCCCTGGATACTTCCATACCACTCAGGTACATCAGTTTTGGTTGTAGTATGATCCTGATGAGGATCGGCTTGTTTTGCAATTGGGGATGGCTTTTGTCGTAAAGAAGAGAATAAAATTTATTTATTTAAAGTTATCCCTAGGTAAATTCACGATCGTATCCAATCATCGTATCCATTGTAACATAACCCTTTGGTGGTTATCCAGACCTAATAAAAACAACATACCTTGATCTTTGTTCGAATTTATTGCCACTTTCCGTCGGTTGCACCAGTCCTTCAATTGGCTGAATGTTATGTCGAGGTACCTCGTTGGTATTGCTGGTTAACAGAATATGCCGCCATGGTGATGTCATATCCGCATAGAAGCACAAGAACGTTCCTTCTGTCTTGGGCAGGTCTGAGGTGTAGACGTCAGAAAGGTGATGTGATAACAGGGTGTCCTAGGCAGCGCCGGCTTCCATGGATCGTTAGGAGGATATAGCTGCCTGCCCTTGAGGTAGGACTCTATTACCTTGACCGTGCCTACTGGGTAGGCAAAGTCGATCCACCTTTGCAAGAAGACCATCGCTCTACGCTTAGTTGAAGGTCTTCGCTCTACGTCCAAGAAGACTGGTGCGATCACTTCTTGGTGGTTGAAACCTGCAGATTCAAATTCTACTAACCATAAAACTCGGTGCTACCGTATGTGCGACTCTTAGGCCGCAAGAGACCACNGAATTCTCTGCGATCACTTCTTGGTGGTTGAAACCTGCAGATTCAAGTTCTACTAACCGTAACTCGGTGCTACCGTATGTGCGACTCTTAGGCCGCAAGAGACCACAATAAGCGTCCACAATATTCAATTCTTCAACCAATATTGGGTTGATATAGTCTAATTGAAAACAACAGCAATAAGCAGACTTTATTTATAATTATTGGCTACCTAACTTAAAAAAGTATTTTTTAAAACATATTGTGCTAATATTTTTGTATATTTGTTGCTATTGTTTTATAATCATAAAAATATTTAAAGTATTAATACAAAATATGTGGAACATTCACTTCACACGATTAAAAATGATTTATTTAGGTGGGGTGTTTAATTTATAAGTGATATCTATCCACTTCAATTAAATGAAATACATCTTATGGATGTCCATATCTGGATGTCTCAATTGGAATATTCTTTTAGTCAAGAAAAACTTTGGATGTATGTACATCCAAAGTTATAACAACGTCCATTAAAACAGCAAACGATAAAAACAGACTATCCATAAGATGAATATCCAAAACAGATCCATGGATGTCAGGACCAAAGGTAGACAAAAAACGGATATCTCTAGAAGTTCGTGTGCTATATAAGTATGTTTGTACTTGCTAGAAACGTCATTGAACTAAATTATCGAAAAATTAAATGGGAATGTCAGTGGGCGCACACACACTTGATGAGTGGCTCTATATTTCTCAATATATCAGCTGACTACTGTCGAATTACTTACTACATAGGTGTAACGTTGCCCAGACAGCTCTGAACTTTTACGGATGACGCATTTTGGATAGTAGACTAATCAACCTTTAAAATATTACAAGATTCAAATAAATTACCCCATCATTAAAATATGAATACAATTTACTTCTTCCATAACTTGCTTCAGCTTTTGTGTGGTTTATAAGCCAGACGGAGTAATTTCTTATCTATAAATATATCGCTGATTCAGAGACATAAATGACATTATTCAGTTGTTTTTAGACGGTCAACGCACTGCTTGAGCTTCAGGATTCCAGAACAGTTTCGATGTGGATGTTGTGGCCAAGAATTGGCTTGCTGCAAATTTTCGAACCTTGAACCGTACGCGACAGGGTTGAATTTATTCTTGGAATACTCTTAATGAGAAAAATAGAAAAATTAAACACACCCGACGAAGATCTTGACGTTATTAATGCTTTGAAGGCTGATTATGCAAAGATTTATGTACATGGCAAATGTTGCTCAAAATAATAAGTTTTATTTTGTCTGCGAAGTTGTATGGATATTTTACTAATAATTCAATTAACATTAATTTTATATTTCAAAGCAAAATTGGTACCAGATGCTACCATTAACGTTCACTCTATTGTCGTAGAAAAGGTTTTTACACACATTACTTTCGGTTTTGTAGTAGATCTTCATGGTCAAACATGAAGTGTCCTTAACAAGTATTTAGGTATTTAAATAAAACAAACAATAATTATAATGAAATTTTTGTTGTAGTTTAATGATAATGACTGACTGTGTACAATATTTAAAGCGTTTCAGAAGTGATGCTAAAATTAACAAGGCGAATAGTTTGTTATTGAAGATTGCAAACGATTTCAACAAATAATATTAATTGGTGAGATATATAACATACAAAACATTTGTCATATGTTTAAATCTCATTGATACTTTATGTCTATTGATATATGTACCTACTTACACGAAGAGACCTACTAATCTGTAGGTGCTTTGATGCATGAGTAGTATCGCATTTTTTAACTAATGACATTGTGCGAAACAGTTACCTCACGTGCTATACCTCGACTGGGATTGAATTTTACCACCAATATCTAGTAAATAACTAAGAACATTTATCACGAGAGCAACCAGATAAAGAGCTTTTCAAAAGTAATGCAGGACTTGAATTGTGCGCCATTTTGATTTCGAAGTGTTGGCAGGGCAGTGCATGGTCGCATGATGTAGTAAACACGTTGGGGTTAGATCAAATAGAGTGCTATATGACGGATGAGCGAATGGAGATTATGAAAATTAATTACAAGTACGGAGAGTGTGTACCTGAGACTGTGCGCAAATTACGAGGGATTTTTGGTAGAAAGAACGCCCCAAATAGAACAACTGTAAAAAGAATAGTGTCCAAATTTGAACAAACAGGTTCGGTAGCAGTCAATAACAAAACAGCAGAAAATATTGCAATAGTAAGTGATAGTGTGGCGGAAATTCCCGCAACTTCAGTACGCTGCCCATCACTGTAATAAACATTTCAAAAAGCACAATCCAAGGGATTTTAACAAAATATCTGCATTGCATCCATTCAAGATTCAGCTAACCCAGTAATTGAAACCAGACGACCATTTAAAGCGCCAGACATTTGTGACTGGATGTTGTAAAATTAACAAGTAGACTGTGATGTTGCTAAGAAAATCATCGTTAGTGAGAGACACATTTCCATCTTAATGGGTATGTGAATTTGGGGCAGACACTATTCTCGGGTCATTCAAGAACCACCACTGCATACCCAAAGAGTGTGGATTTTACGCAAGTGGGGTGATTGGTTTATTCTTTTTCGAAAATGAGGCTGGGAACGCAGTGACTGAACGATATGGGGAGATGCTATTCAACTTTTTGTGGCCTCATTTGGATGGTATGGATTTGGATGACATGTGGTTCCAGCAGGGTGGTGCCACTTGCCATACGGCACGTGAAATTATCTATTACGACAGAAATTTAATGGACGACTCATTTCACATAACAGTGAAGTGATTTGGCTGCAGGATTGCGAAAGCGTGACACAGAATTTTCTGAAAAGAAATCGAGTATGACAAACTAATCGCGCAGGATATCTGTCCGATATCCTCTTTCATTTAATGGCAACGTCTACCATTTTGAAACATTAAGAACTTTGACAACTTTTTATTTGTTTGATATACTGAATTTAATTAATGTAAGTAACTCCGTACTATATATATTGTATTAGTTGTATTATAGTTATTATTTGAGATATAAGTGATTTTCATTCTCTGCTACAACGGTATTTGAAATAATTTCATTTCTGTGAATTATATAAAGGAAAATGGACGAAAGGCACACTTCACTGAAAAAAACACGGCCTAATCTAATAAACAGTTAATTTTTAATTTATCGCATCATTTATTTACTAATCAAAAAAAATTGTTTCAGCTATTGATCGTTGAAAATAAGCGAAGTGAAACTATTCCCTTATTTTTATTTCTTTCAATTAATAGCTACAAAGTAGCCTATCCGCTGAACGTTAAATGGTGGTTATGGTGCACAACTCAATTAATTTATGAGTGAGGAGTATGATAGGCTACTTGATCTTTTACAGTGCATTCAACCATGTTTAATTAGTTATTAACTGAGTCAACCACGTAATTGGAGACTGATAACTATAAATTTCAAAACAAGAACTAGAACTACGTCGGTAGTTTCCGCTACGCAGCTGCGTGATTTCAGTATCAAATTACTCGGAAGGAATATCTCCCTTCCAACTTTTTAAAAATTGAAGATTGAATTGTATCGGTTGTCAAAATTATATGAGATTTAGAATTACCTCTAAAACTATGCCCGATAGAAAAAAACTGATATATGTTTCTTAAACCTAATTGTAGGGCAAAAAAAACACCACAAACCACAGCTCCTATCTGGAGTAAACTTATATCTTTTTTTTTCAGTTTCAAATTCCGTACTTTATACTCAAAACCCTGAATATTTTGTTACCTAGGATTAGTTTATTTAAATTAGCCCCAAATTTTTATATTAACCTGAAACAATTGGATTTTAATAAATAAATAAGATTTAGTAAATAAAAAAATAACTTTTGGAGTACTTACTAAACAATTAAACCGACTGCTTTTAAATAATTGGTCAATTTTATAACTAATCTTAGAAAATTAACTATTGTAGAGAAAAATACACTTACTTCATTAAATATTTTGTTTCAATTTATATATTTTCATATAATGTAGATACTGACCTGACTAATTCATATTTGTAGCTTTGTGTTTCAAATGTAATCTCCTATTAAGACAATTCTTTTATTAGATTATAGAAAGATCATAAAAATTACTTTCCTGAAATACAAATATAAAGTATATTTATAAACATTTATTAGACAGATATATTAGATATATATTATTCCTTTCTTAAGGCAGTGAATAGACAGATGATTTATGAAGTTTGCTACACTGAGGGAATCGACGAATAACAAAGTTTTGCTAAGATAATCTGTATTATAATAGCAATATTTTTTTTTATTAGTATTAAGATGTCGTATGCCAAGCATAATACAAACTATTTTACTAACACAATTTTACTACCTTAAATCGATGCTTTACTAAAACAAGATGGCACCTTCTTACGGTGAATAGGTACGTTTTTCTAGCAATTTTTCTACCATATGTGAATAGATGACTTATTGCACTAGGTAAGTACGTGTCAATGTAACGGTTCAAAATAATTTACTTATTCCTGTCTAAAAAGTAAGTTATTTGTAGTTAAATAATAAATGTCTTGGTATTATCATTAACCTAGCAAGGCTAAATGATATTTCCCTCAGTGTATACACAACGTACGGATGTAAACGGATCTTGACAAATTCTAAAATTCCAGGGCAATATTGTAAAAATTTTTTAAGGATCAATCATAAAATTTTGCCCTAAATTGTTTTCTGTAAATCCCTGTTTTAACAAGAACATTTTTATTCACATCGTAGATACTTTTTCCAAAAAAAATATTGAAAAACTTACAATGTGAGATTTAATAAGACATAATTTAAAATTAATTTGTTTTCACAAATAGTAGAACAAATTAAACACTCTGTACATAATATTTCCTACATTAATATGGAGAAGATCAATGAAAAAACAAACGAAACGAACAAAAATAACTTTCCATTAAGAAGATCTCACTGATTGAAGTAAGATTAAGAAATAAATTACGCATTTTTAAAATATGACCGTTTTGCATGGCAGTTTGCTTGAAGTCATTAATTATGAGTTACCAAGCTGTGATATTACATACATATGGGATCAATTTATTATATTCTGAGAAGTCTGCGATGTAAACCATTTGTTAGGCATCTTTGGGTGGAAAAGACTTGCCACGCAGCGTCGTATATGAAGATATTTTATATCATTTATCTTCACGTGGTTATCCTACTCATAGCTCGAGACTAAATATCGATTTTAATTAAGTGAATCGCTCCATATTGGATACAAATAATTGTGAGTTAGATTTAAAGTTAATATTTACTAAAAAATTGATTTTATAATTACAAGTAATATAAATAATAAAATTTAGTGTCCCTTTGGCCAAATCAAAAGCGTAATAATCTACTGAAAAATTCCAGATCCAGTATATATCTTTAATGTTATCGACATCGACAATATCGCATGTAGGTATATCTTCTGATAAATGTTGGCAAACGTTAAAATAGCAATATATCAATGTATAAAAGAATGTCATATTTGATGACGCACATTGCACGTTATAAAATAAACAACAAACAGTAAACAAAAAAAGTAAACAAAAAAATAATACATACAATTGATCTTAAGTAATGAGATATAAGTGAATTTTTTATTACAATGTTAATTTATTTTTTTATTTGTACTGCATACATACAGACAAAGGGACAGTCCAATTACATGCATACAGTTGAGAAATGTTAGCTAATATAAAAACCAGTTAAAAATAATGTATAAACAACCAGACACATGCAAAATACAATGTAAAAAGAGAACAAAGAAAGAAAACAAAAAAAGTCAATTAAAATGTACATAAAACACCCAATCGTATACGTATCATAAGTATGAGAGTAGCTTAGTCCGACTAATATTAAAAATACCAATATCGTATGTTCTTAACAAATTATTCACCGTACACAGACACTGTTCTAGGGGTGAATTAACATTAGATATTTTAAAAAGTCTATATCTAGTTCGCATTCTCAGTCAGGTACATTAATATTAATAGACGCCAACAAATCGGGAACAACAATCTGACTATGTAAAATATTAGAAGCGAACAAAATCTTTTCTCTTCTCCTATCCCAAGAGGTCACACCAAACTCTGCTCGTTGATGTTCATATGATACCATGAACGGGTACACTCCATACTCTTTAACATATATTGACCTTAAAAGCTTCTTCTGTATTTTCTCTATTGTGTCCTTGTTACTGGTAGCTTGTGGGTTCCAAATCACACTGCAATACTCCAATTTTGATCTTACAAATGTATTGAATAGCCTTATAACTGTTAGATTTAAACTCTTGGCTAGTCCTAAGAACAAAACCGAGCTTCCTTTAACATTCAGCTGTTAAACTTGTAATGTAATATGCTCATTAAATGTAAAATTTTTGCTAAAAATTACACCTAGGCGCCTGATTCTATTCAGAGGCTCTATCTCAACACCATTCACCATATACACTCCCAATATAGGGTATTTCTTCTGTGTATATGATACCAGTTTATATTTTGCCTCATTTAAAGCTAGGTCGTTATCTTTACAAAAGTCAGAAACAGCTGTGACATCACATTGCAGTTTTGCAACATCATCCTAGCATGTTATGTTAAGGTAAATCTTCAAGTCATCTGCATAGTGTAAAAACTTTGCATGCTTCATATAATCAGAGATGTCATTTATAAATAAGTTAAAAAGCAATGGTCCCAATATGGATCCTTGAGGTTAATAAACTTACCTTCATCCACAAATTGATATTAAGAAAAATGCAGGGTGTTGCGGTTACAAATTTTGTTTTGATTTTTCGTCTTAAATGAACTAATATTGTAATTGAATTAGAATCACCACAACGGTGAATAAAACACTGCAAATATTTCGACTTACGTTTAGTGAAATTTTACTGGCACGTCCTTTTTACCTAAAAATTATGGCTGTGTATATCTTTGGTTCAAAACTTATAGGAAAAGTTAGGGTTGATAACGTTGTTGAACCCAATGCATGTGACGCCCTCAAAGATCTACATTGGCGTACACTACTTCGAAAAAATATGACATATTCATCAGTTCAGTAAATGTGTTTGACACAGTGCTTTTTTTAATTCCAATGACATCTACAACAAGATTTTGATAGTTGGGATCAAATATTTGGTTCAGGAAAGCTTTCGTGTTTTGGACAACCGTTCCTCGTTTTTTATTTTCTTCATGCATGAAGGGACTAAAGAATACCTGTAATATGTTCTTGGTAGAAAATGATCTGTTATTGCTTTCGTAGATGATTACAAACCATGTGATCGCAAAGGTTATGCAACCAACATTGCACGACTGACACTGTCAACTAAAAATCCCTAAATCAGTAGTAATAATTCTTTTACAATGAACAGTAACAAAATACCGTGAAAAATTTCATCAATCACCAAACGGTGAAACAGGATATTGCATCTTAACGTAACCTTGATCTTATTGATTTAATAATTTCTAATTTTACTTAGATTTAATTGCTAGCGCGAAGAAATAAAATTACTATTACAAACAGAATTATTGGATATGTGGCTTATAATCATTTATAAAGATTGTACTTAGAAAAATATTAATCACAGTTACTGAGGGTTTTGCGTAAAAAAATACAGGGTGTTAGAAGTTTGACTGCCTTAATTTTAACAGACAATAGAATACATTAAAATAAACAAAAAATCCTTATATGGCATGGGTCCAAAACTCAACCATGTCCAACTTGATGTTCAAAAGTTCGATTAATGAAGGAATATTGACATAATGTAGCGTAGAATGGGGGAATGGCGGCCTTGGAGGTAATACCGGCCCCTGGGTTTCTATAAATATTTGCACTTTGACACTTGTGCTGCCATCTCATTGCTTGATGTTGAACGTCTGCTCCAATTGGCAGTCACATGTTACAAACCGCCACTTGGTTATGTCGAAATTTTGCGAATAGACCGACATCACAATAAGTGACGCTGTGTTTTTCAGGGTATGTATTATTTCACACAACTGTTTTAAAAAGGTTATAAACACGACAATAGATAACAGAGGTCATATACGCTTCAGTGTAAATCAGAAAATTTAAAATTCTTAACCTAATTTTTTTACCACGTGTTTTAATATCGGACCGTGCATTTGGGGGGAATCGTGGACGTCTTCCAACTATGCCCTGAATATTTACTTTTTAGATGCCTCGTAAAAATATAAGGCAAACGAATAAGGCCTCTTGGACCACAGAAACTTTAAATGCAATTAAAAATGGTGTTCCCTTAAGGGAAGCATCAAGACGTTTTAAAATTCCTCGAAGTACACTACAAGACCGTCGGAAAAATGAAAATAGATCAGGATCATCATTAGGACGGATGTCAGTATTTTCTTCTCAAGAAGAAAAGGAATTGGTGTACGAGTGATGATAAAAAAAACTTTTATATGCAATTTTTGTATTTAGTTGATTATTGAAGATAATGACGACCTTTGGCCGGGATTACCCCCAAGACTGCGGGTAGTGCCGACCACTTACATGATTATTCTTTTATTGTTAACTTGAATTTTTATTTTTTTTAACTTGAAATAAAACGTTGCGTTAGTTAGTTTAATGACTGTTCTTCATTTTGATATAGTTTATCACTTTTTTGAACTTCTTTATGCTTAATTCTAAAAAATAATTAGCGTTGTAATAAATTTAAAATTCGATAAATTTCATATCGAGCAATGAGACAACGGCGCGGCGAATAACATGAGGTACTAATCTGTCCAGCCTGCAATACGCAATTTAGTTGGTATCTGAAATTGGACCGTGTTTGAGTGTTTTTTGCGTACCACTATCTCCTTTTCTTGAGGCGTTTTCCAGCGAAAATTGGAATCGAAGGTGTCGTGCGTGCTTCGAAAACGGTAGTGGACATTTTGAGCATATGTTGTAGTTTGTTTAGTATTTGTGCATTTAAAAATTACTGAATTTTACTTTTTGGTATATACCTAAATTATTTTTAATACGTATGATTATTTAGATCACGTGAATCTTTGGGTACTTTAATTACATATTTTTCAAAATCATAATTTGATTAAAAGTTAACTTCCTGTTATAAGAGATTTATAATCACTAAAATTCGAACTAAGATTTACGCACAACACTATCTTCGTACTACAAAATCGATGCATTTTATTTTATTTATTTAAAAACTGGAAAACAATTGCCTTGAAATTTACAAAATGTTCCACAATAATAGTTGTTTACATTTTTTCCGTAGGATAAGTCTGCCGCGTGTACACGTGGTATGCATCAGCTGTGTGGCGTCAAGTTAAACGCGGTTGTCACGTTGTGATGAAACTCCCCAATATTAATACTCGCTGTATTTTGAAAAATGTTAATCTTACGCCCCTGTAATATACAACTTTTTTGTTAATTTATGATTATCCTATCTCATGCTGAAGTAATGTCAGTCAAACTTCTTACACCCTGTATATAACATTACCTATTTTTTTTATTCATTAGACCCAATGTCCTATAAGCTGTACTACTGTTTTTAAAGGGGATCTTTCTTATAAAGTTATTAGACCTTTTATATGAAATTCTTCCAAGATAGATTCAATTTTTTTTCTTTAAAATACAGTAAAAGTACAAAACTAACAATATTGTTTTTTTTTCATCTGTGAAGCTAACATTGATCATATCATTTATACCTCTTCTAATTTAGGTATAATTATTTCCAGGAACGATGAAATTTTGGTGTATACTTGTTATTAAACATATATACAAATATTTACAAACCACCTATTTATTTAAACATTTGGGTTTATAAAGGGTGAGAAGTTTTGTAAACAAAATTGTTCTTCTGTAATTGCAGCAAAAGTATATGAAAATATTTATTTTAAAGTACTGGGATAATTTTGAATATACATATAATTATTAGAGTGCATTCTGTAGAATACCTACTATTTTTTAATTGAGTAGATTTTTTATAAGAGATCATGACTGCACATAAGGCAAACTCATCACCTTACCAGAAAACAGAGTTAAAATATTCCGCTTTGAGTGAGAACCCAAAAAGTATAACAAAACCTTTTAAATAGGTCACGAAAACATCAATACCCCGTTGAAAGAGGAAGGAAAAAGGAGGGAAACAAACAGCCTTAGCCACCTCGGCAGCGAGAAAATGCAACAAAGATGGACTTACTCGTGCTGGAATGTTTATTGGAGTGTTTCTTTTGTTTGTAATAGTAGCAATAAAGGCATCAAAACAGTTCATTCATCGGCTGTAGTGCAAATAGATAACTAAAACAACATGGAGTTGTGAAACTCGTGTTGTAAAAGAGCAAAGTGATATACTTTGCAGTGGCGGCGCTTGAGACGTAGAACTTGTTCTCGTGAGCGATTTTACCTCACATTTACGAGCACACTTTACGTTTATGTAAAATAACATAATATACAGGGTGTGGCGTGTATAATCTATAAAAATTAAGCTACAGCTTCCTGATGATATTTGTAATAGAAAAGTCTTATATGAAAAAGTTTTATCTTCGCATTTTTTTTTGTAAATTAAAGTTCATTTATTCAACGAAAATGAAGGCCGACCCTGTGTTATTTATTACCTTATAATTTAAGTTGGTATAATCTAATACTAGTAATAGTAAAAAAAGATTAGGTTGCATTGTGAAAAAATTTGTGCAGTCAACTGATTTTGTATTTGTATTGAATTCTATATTCACTTAATTATTAAATATAAAGCATCGTCCATCGACCCATCAGTGTTAAAAAGTGAAAGATTCCAACCAAAAGTTTTTATTTTGTAATTCCACGATGGTGACAGTGTAATTTTTATAAAGAAGTAAAAAATAAGAATAGCGTGCCGATTACATTAAAAACGAGATTCTTATTTCTTACTTTGCTTAATTTTTTAGTTTGTGCACAAACTAGTTTTACAATGAACCGAGAAAACTATGCATTTACTATTTCCGAACGTGTCGATATGGTGTTAGTGTATGGTGCAGCCGGAGAAAATGCGCTCGCGGCGACTAGGTTGTACCGGGAACGATGGCCACAATGTCACCCCCCATGTGCAAATACAATCATACAGTGCATTCAACGGCTACGAGATACGGGAAGTGTTATTCCTCGAGGAGAAGGGCGTGGTCAGCAAGTGAAGCTTAATGTTGAAAATGCAGTGTTGGAAAATCTTGGCGAAGACCCCACAATTAGTACTCGACGACTCGCACAGCAAGTAGGAACCTCATCTCGTATCGTACATTGCATCTTAAGGCGCCAGCTGTTGCACCACTATCATCTGCAACCAATTCAACAGATTTTACCTCCGGATTGTGATCAACGAATGCATTTTAGCAGATGGTTTTTACGGCAATGTGCCAATCAAGTAGACTTTCCAGCTTTGTTTGTGGAAAAGATTAGGCGACATTTACCCGTGAAGTGAATTTCCATAATATGCACATATGGGTCGATGAAATCCTCACGCGATCATTTTCAACATCGGTTCTCGGTAAATGTTTGGGCTGGCATAATAGGCGATGTACTTGTGGGTCCCTATTTCTTTGAAGGACGACTAAATGGACATATGCTGACATTGTGGAGAACCGGTTGCCTGAATTATTGGACGATGTGGCATTACAAGATCGGGCACGCATGTTTTATCTTCAAAATGGGGCTCCTCCACACAGTACTCAAGAAGTAACGACAATTTTGAATGAAATGTTTCCTCGGCGATGGATGGGACTCTTTGGTCCTGTGCCGTGGCCACTTCGGTCATCCGATCTAACTCCAATGGACTTTTATCTTTGGAATCACTTGAAGTCATTGGTTTACAATACTCCAATTGCTAGTTTTATTTCATTTTGTTCCATATTTTAATGGAGTTTGCTTAGTGCACGCAGTTGGCAACTACAGATGCTTACGGATGTAGTTTTGTTTGCGAACTCTTGCAGTAACAACAATGGATTTAAGNGTGTATGGTGCAGCCGGAGAAAATGAGCTCGCGGCGACTAGGTTGTACCGGGAACGATGGCCACAACGTCACCCCCATGTGCAAATACAATCATACAGTGCATTCAACGGCTACGAGATACGGAAAGTGTTATTCCTCGAGGAGAAGGACGTGGTCAGTAAGTGAAGCTTAATGTTGAAAATGCAGTGTTGGAAAATCTTGGCGAAGACCCCACAATTAGTACTCGACGACTCGCACAGCAAGTATGAACCTCATCTCGTATCGTACATTGCATCTTAAGGCGCCAGCTGTTGCACCACTATCATCTGCAACCAATTCAACAGATTTTACCCCCGGATTATGATCAACGAAAGCACTTTGGCAGATGGTTTTTACGGTAATGTGCCAATTAAGTAGACTTTCTAGCTTTGTTTGTGTAAAAGATGAGGCGACATTTACCCGTGAAGTGAATTTCCATAATATGCACATATGGGTCGATGAAAAGCCTCACGCGATTAGGGAAACTCATTTTCAACATCGGTTCTCGGTAAATGTTTGGGCTGGCATAACAGGCGATGTACTTGTGGGTCCCTATTTCTTTGAAGGACGACTAAATGGACCAACATATGCTGACTTTGTGGAGAACCGGTTGCCTGAATTATTGGACGATGTGGCATTACAAGATCGGACACGCATGTTTTATCTTCAAGATGGGGCTCCTCCACACGGTACTCAAGAAGTAACGACACTTTTGAATGAAATGTTTCCTCGGCGATGGATTGGACGCTTTGGTCCTGTGCCGTGGCCACCTCGGTCATCCGATCTAACTCCAATGGACTTTTATCTTTGGAGCCACTTGAAGTCATTGGTTTACAATACTCCAATTGCTAGTTTTAATTCATTTTGTTCCATATTTTAATGGAGTTTGCTTAGTGCACGCAGTTGGCAACCACAGATGCTTACGGACGTGGTTTTGTTTGCGATCTCTTGCAGTAACAACAATGCATTTAAGTTAGTAATTAACTATTAATTATTATAATAAGAAAATATCAGTTTTTTAAATACCTATTCTTCTTAGTTTGCACTTTTGCATTGAAAAATTCCCCAAAAATTGAGAAGCATCTTTCTATCTTTCAACAACGATTTGTTTACGCGGCGGTCTACAGCACGTAACTCATCGTACAGCACACGGACAGGACCGTTCCAGGGAAAATATTTTGATCCATAATTGAACTTTAATTTACAAAAAAAAAACGCAAGAATAGAACTTTTCCGTATAAGACTTATCTATTACAAATATCGTTAGGAAGCTGCAGTTTAATTTTTATAGATTATACACGTCACACCCTATATACAACTGGTTTCAGCTGAGACTTAGTTTTTTCATGGGGAATGCTATTTTATCCTTGTATTATGTACATGAAACTTCGTTTCAGTATCTTTATTTTTTCAGAAGACATATAGATCAAGTTACGTAGTTTAGTACAATTTTACGTTCTTAAAAAAATACGATGCACTATTTTCTGTTCCATTTTTTAAGTCACCTTTTTTAGATATTAAAGGACCCAATAAAATTTGTTATAGGAAGGTTTTAAAGCTAACCGAAGATTAACTTATGAATGAAGAGTTCAAGATAAGTTATTTCTTACTTGAACCACAGAAGAATACCTGAAGCAGTATTTTGTTTTTACCATATATCTTACCAAATCATATCATATATATATACCAAATCATATCATTCTTCAAAAAAAAATGTTAATGTTCTGCTGTAGTTATTACTATCACATTACTAACAGTTGAATATTTGCAGATCTGTTGTAATTAGTAAAGTTCAGCTTTTTTCTATGTGTGCCTTTGTTTATACTTTCACAATTTAGATGAGAAGCCAGCGCCCTGATATTTAGGCCCCTAAATGTTGAAAATGCATTGTAAAAAATTACTCTTCTTTAGAAGTTCTCCTTTTTGTGCAAAAATCTGTCACAGCTGTAACAATGTACAGAAAATATATTCGTGTAATTCCACAAAACAATGTTCATCCGACAGAAGTAAGTAATTTTCTGACTCAGACGCAAACTTATATGTGTTGGTCTGTATTATTTTTTTAAATCTACCTTTATGTTTATAGTAGAAAAAATATAATTATATTGTGCATATACTCGTACTTACACTACTACCCCACCTTAGATACTTTACTTATGTTTTGTTCTCTGATCTTGACATGCGCTGTAACAGTTCTTTGGCTTTTACGCTTTTATTACCTTAATATGTCCGCATGTATGATAGAACTGAAGTTAACTGATCTAATAAAAACGAGATCATGCGATTTAACGCCGTTAGACTTTTTCTTTGGGGTTTTTTGAAATCTAAAGTTTATGCCAACAAGCTCACGAGCACGTACGCCTTGAAGGAGAAAATCAAGCAGCGTATCAACGAAATTCATTCGCAAAGGCGGAGAGGCCATTTACTCGGCATTCTATACTGTATACTTTATGAATCGATAAAAAAATTACAATTTTTAATTAAAAACCTGTGTTTCTATCAAAATTACTTTTTGCGGAAATTTTGGGACACCTTTTAGATCCGATTATTTTCATTCAAAGAAACTGTGGACAGCCCAATCGCATCTGGATAAAATGGATACAAATTTTCATACAAAACTATGACAACTAAAATTTTGGTAATATTGAACACAGTTATGTATAATCCTTCAATAAAGTACCAAGCATAATATATTTCACATGGTCCAGTGTTTTTTTTTTATATAAATTACTAGATAAGATATCTAGAACTGCATATATTTGTTCCCTGTGTTGTAGATGAGACCTTCCCAGACACTCCGTTCATGGATTTGCTCAGATGATTCCGAATAGCCAAAGAGCCAGAACTTGCCGCCCTCTATCGGGAATTCCCTGCGCGCGTCGGTGCATCCTGGTTAAGGACTACGGCTGATCATGACCAGGAAGGGGAAGGACCAGACCACCGGACAAGGAAGGCTTCCGACAAATCGATTTAGCACAATGGGTTAATTCCTTTCACGTGCTCCGTTCTATTACATCGGGCAACTATTAATCAATGAAGGAATTGTATGGGTGAAATATGGGCATGATGTAGAGCTGGGATGGAGCTTGGATGGAAAATGATAAGAATTTTAAATCGAATAGATGCACAAGATCCTGAAGGCATGTGTTCTTGTCAAATGTATCGATTGGATAGAACAGAATTTCCTATAACAAAAGGTGTCTGTGACATTGTCTAGGAAGACAAGGTGATTCAAAATGCGATACAAATATTTAAAAATAAATAATAGAATTTCGATAATTAAGGGCTCTTTGATACATATCGTCCGGGATTTGAAAATTAGTTAGTTACATTTCAAAGAATGGGCGTAAGAACAATTTTTTACATTACCTATACCTCTTTGGAGTTGAGATCTTCATTAAATTAGTTGACTTTTTTCCAAGAATTGTCTGCATAAAATTAAGTCTCATAGTTTTTTACATAACAAAGGTATTTTTGCTCTAAACTGATAAAGCGAATTACGAGTAATCGAGTTTAAAAGCCGGGCTTGCATAGCTGCAGACTAATATTGTATTGTCGAGGTAGGATGAATGGGTGCAGCTGCACCTCTGCCAAACCATTTTTGTGCCCTTGTAAGATGAGGTGGAGCCCCATCATACATGAACACCATGTCATTACGTATTTCTAGACGAACATTTATCAATTGGCAAACCATAAAATAAACATAGATACTTTTATTAATAAAGTTTGTAGCTCCTTTCCATCTTCCCATACTCTCTATAGTGTGAAATTTTTAAATTTATTTAAAAAGAACGTACATTATCTCAATATGTGATATGTGTATATATGTATAGCAAATTTTTGTATGTATTATAAGTGCAAGGCTTATTCCCCTGTATATAAAACAAAATAGTATACGTACATTTCTAGGTTATCAATAATGAAAGTTATACAGGGTGATTCACAACTTATCCAAAAAACTTTGGGAATAGATACGGCATGAGAAATAGAGTCAACATCGTAAAAATTTTTTTTTTGTAAAATCCTTATAGTTTCCGAGAAAAAAATTATTGAGGTTGTAGTACTTTCAACCATTACATCGCTGGACAACTGTAGTCTCTAGCGTCATTCCTGTTGTGTGCTTTACGCAATGTGCCTGGAGAGCCACGTGGCCCCAACGACTCCGAATACTGAAATCCGATTTTACAATCAGTATTAATGTACTTGGGATAGTGTTTACAGTAGTTTTTTAGTAGTTAGTGTCAAAAATGGCTCACGTGTATAGCAACTCGGTGTTGATGGATATCGTTTTAATTTATGGTAACTGGGAAAGATGGGCCCAAATGAGTTTACACGTCGGTGGGCAAAATTTTGAACAGGTATGTCAAATTATTTTATTAATTATTAATAATAATATCGGCAAAAGCAGTTTAATTTGCTGATATAAAATAGGTGTTATAAAATTCTATTATTTTTTTCCTTGCGAAATTCTTTCAAGTTTTTGTCCGTTCATTTTGTAATACACTTTGGTTTTACAGTGGAGCAGTTTCCAGTGCCAGAAGTGTATTTTTAAATCATTTTCGAACTGCCCATTTTGATTTTTTTACAAAATTGTATTTGTAAGAGTCCCGTGTACATTCAAAAAATTTGTTTTGTATAAGTTCTTAATCACCCTGTATATTCCGAATTAGAATAAAATTGCGCCTCAAACGTTTTTGTGCTGTGAAGATAACGTATTGCTTCTTCAAACTTTAACATTGTGTAGGTACTTAGAAAGCAAATTAAAAAAATATATATATATTTATATTTAGGTATCTGAATTATTAGACAAATCTAGGAGTTAAAATAAAATTTTCTTGAAAATATTTGCGAAAGAGCATAAATCACATATTTTATTTAATAACTTTGTGCTTTAAAATATTTGCATTTAATATTAAATAAATAATATATTCATTTTAAATGAAATATATTACTTTATTAAGTTACGTTTTTTATAATATTGGTTATCATACTATGCGTTAAGCTAATCAAAATTAATTTTTAGACTGAAGACAGTCTTATGCTAAAAAAATAACTCTTTTGGAAACTTTTTTGTCAGTACCTACTAAATTATCTAAAGTAAAATACAGGGTATTAAAAGTTTGATTGCATTAATTTTAACAGACGACAGAATACTTAAAAAAAGAATAAAGAAAAATACCTTATATGACATGGGACCTAAACTCAACCATTTCCGAGAAAAAAATTATCAAAATCTCCAACAAAAGTTCGATTAATTATGGAATATTGACATAACTGCGTGCATGGAATACCATAAAATACAATGTTTATCACTTTTTGAACTTCTTTAAGATTAATTCTAAAAAATAATTTGCGTCGTAATAAAATTAATATCGAGCAATGTGACAACGGTGCAGCGGTTTATTAACACGAGGTACTAAGGTGTCCAGCAACCACCAATACGCAATTCACTTGGTATCTGGATTCGACCGTGTCGGAGTGTTTTTTGCGTAGAACTATTTTACTTTTCTTGAGTTGTTTTCCAGCGAGTGCGTGAAAATTGGATTCGAAAGTGTCGTGCGTGCTTCGAAAACGGTAGTGGACATTTTGAGCATATGTTGTAGTTTGTTTTGTACTTGTGCATTTAAAGATGACTGAATTTTGCTTTTTGGTAAGTATCTAAATTATTTTTAATACGTACGATTATTTGGATGACGTGAATCTTTGGGTACTTTAATTACATATTTTCCAAATACATAATTTGATTAAAAGTTAAGTTCCTGTTTTAAGAGATTCATAATTACTAAAATTTGGGCTAACATTTAAACACAACACTATCTTCGTACTACAAAATCGATATATTCTATTTTATTTATTGGAACTGGAAAACAATTGTCTTGAATTTTACTAAATGTTTCACAGTATTAGTTGTTTACATTTTTGTTATTCCGTAGGATAAATCTGTCGCATGAACACGTGGTATGCATAAGCAGGTTAAGCGCTGTTGTCACGTTGTGATGCAACTCCCCAATGTTAATACTCAATGAGACTGTATTTTGAAAACTGTTAATCGTACGCCCCTGTAATATACAACTTTTTTGTTCATTTATGATTACTCTATCTCATGCTGAAGTTGTGGCAGTCAAACTTCTTACACCCTGTATATGATTTTTTTATTTCAAAATGACTTTTTGTGCTTGAAATATAATAAATATGGGCGTCCGCAAGGGAGTGTAGGGTGCGCCTTTGCACCTAGTGCACAATTATGTCATAAAATCAGTGAATTTGATTGTTTTTGAGAATTCTTTATGGCCTGAACTTACCTTTGCCCTTGCTGTATTGTAAAAGCGCGATATTTGTGTTTAGATTTACATGGTTAACCTTCCTACTTGAGTTATTTCATCGACAACTCCAAAATTCAGAACTTCAGGAACAACAATGTGGACGTAGTAGTAGTTTTCTGTTCTCTTCAGGGTGCTTGATTAACGCGAGTCCCTCATCTCTCACGTATCAGGGTGCTTGATTTAGGTGAGCCCCTCGCCGCTCACATATCAGAGTACTTGATTTACGCGAGTCCCTTCGCCTTTCACGTATATCAGAATGCTTGATTTACATTAGTCCCCTCGCCTCATCATCTGTCAATTAAAATAAGTGATCAAAAATGATCACTTTCGACTTATTAATCCGCATTTTAAGTGACTGAGTCTGCTTGAATTTCGGCACAAGGATTTCTGATTCGCTCAATCATATTCTCACGTGTTGTTGTAAACTTTGTCTTTGAGATAGCCGCACAAAATAAATCTGGCGAATTAAGATCTGGTGATCTAGGAAGCCAATTTACCGGACCAGTTCTACCGACCCAGCAACCATTGAAGTCACGATCAAGTACTTCACGTGCTATCACCGAATAGAGTTCTGGGCAATCATGTTGAAACCACATGTTCTCAAGCTCAAGTCTTCAAGTTGACACCTTATTTTTCAAATCGTATACGTGGGTTCTCAGTAGGAGAAATTGAAAAAAATTGAATTTCGTCGATTACAGCCTCATCAATCATGAATCGAAAAAAAATATTTCAGGCAAATCCTATGTATACATTGTTGTGAAATAATATTTTTTTGCCAAAGTTGTGTTTGTTTGTGTTGTGTTCTTTGTTTTGTTAGTGTAAATATTTTTTTATGTTAGTTAGCTGCTGATTGTTAAATACAAACCTTTCCCCTTGCCAGCTGATGTTAGATGCTTGTTTTATTATTAGTGATCTCAGAAGTCGGTTCTATTTATTTTAATACACAAACAAGTACAATGCAACACACCAAAAAAAATAGATATTAAACTTTAATATAATCTTTATTCCAAACATTTTGTGGGTTGACTTAAAACTTGCAACTTGTAACTCAAATTGTGAATATCCTAACATTATTAAAGAATATTTTACTAATTTTGTTGTCTTTTCTAATCTAATACAATTAAATACAATACAAGGATTGTTTTTTTTATTCAAGAAAAATTTTACTTTATTAGCAATTAATTTAAACTATTCAATTTTGAATACGTCTCTTTGTATTGTATTTCGCCTATCTTACAGGGGCATAATTTCTTACTTACTGACAGAAAATTCAACTCTAATTAAACATGGCTGTCCCTATTTATAAATTGGTTCGAGCTCGTGGAATTTGTGAAGTTTTTAGAAATATGTTTGTTTGGCTTGTATTTATTTTTATTCAGGTAGTTTATTCTTCATCCTTTTTCTTAGGTTTGATGCGATAGAAAAGTATTATTTATAGGTTATAGCTATCTGTTTTGTTTATAGTGCACTTTATTTTTATTTTATATACCTCGTATTTGCTAACTTGAATTTTTCCTTGTTGGAAACTACGTAGATGTCCTGCATACCATTTATGGAGCCACTGGAAACCTCTATGGACTGCTTACAACTGGTAACGGAAATTTTCTTTTTGATGGCAAATTTCTTTCTTGTGGTTTTGAGAACAAACAAACTTTTAACTTTTCTGGTAAGTTTAATTTTCTTACTTGACTATTTCTTTCTTGTTCAATTTTAAATTTATTGGGGCTGCCTCTCTACTCTGCATTCTCCAAAACCCAAGCCGTAACCAATCAATAAACTTTTGTTTTTCATCCTTCCTGGATTATTCTGTTCCTATTTTTGCTTAAGGTCCCTTCACAGAATTTTCAGTCCTCGGATGTCCTCTTTTAACAACACTTTTTCACTACACTCCTTATGACTAATACATTTTTTACCAATGTCCTTTTATTTTAACATACAATTCTATAACTAATTATTGAAATATTCCTTATTTTCTGTTTTTTATAGGTCATATCCAGGTACTTGTAAAGCAAATTTTAGTTTTGACATTTGTGAAAATTATAATTTAATTTGACAATTGTAAAAAATGTTCATACTATGACTTAAGTTCAATTGAGATATCTTCTATGCAGTTACTCGTCTTCCCAGGATATGTGTACCAGATTCATCTATAGATTTTGAGCTTTTATTTGATGTACCTATTTCTTTCCCGGAATAATATTTTTTTTTTCGTAGAGTGCTTATTTTTGGAGATATTTGAAAGTTTCAAGTTAAAAAATCGACCGATATATTGAAGGCGACACTAAATAGTTAAATAAAACTCAAAATACTTTGTATACTTAATAATATACTCGATTCAAAAGTCGATTTACTGATTTTATTTGAAAGGGTTAGTCACCAAGGCAAAAATATTGAAATATTATTGAATTGAAAACATTGATTTGTTGAAATATCAAATAGGAAAAATAAAAGTAGGTATCTATCTCACAAATTGTACTCCCTTTATCTAAGTTTTAATAGCACGGTATGCATAATTATAACTTTTAATTAAAAAGCATCGACAGAACAGGAATATATGAATAGATTGGATTCGTTACTGAATAGGGAATCTGTTATATGATGTGAAAAATGAACGCGGCGGTTACTTTTTGCGTAGAAACGTATACATTCAGTTGGAGAACTGGAAAACTTCACGTCGATAATTATAGCAATTATTGAATTCAAGCTGAGGCATACATAAAACATATTCGTGCTAACTCCACATGAACCTAAAGGAACGAATTTTAATAATGCAGGTACAATCTTAATTAGAAATAATTTCAAATAAGCCTAATTAGTATGGAAAGATTGTTATATTTTAACAAGGCCGTAAATACCTACCTGTGTTTAGCGTTAAAGATAAGATGGATTTTTATCTCATTTGTAAGAATAGTTTATTATGATCGTACACACACTGTTAATTATATTTAATGGAAAAGTTTACACGGTATCACATGCATCATTTTCTGTAAAAGGTTTGTTACAAATAACTTAATTAATTTACGAATTGTGATGACATTACCAAATTGTTCGTTGCGTGCTTCTATATAATGACTCTTTCACAGAGAAAAACCAAGCTAATAAAAGTCACAAAACATACTTAAAATGCGAAGTGCAAATAGCTCGTAAATTTTCATATATGTGGTTTAAAATACGGGAGATTGGAACACACCCCAATACCATGTGAATCTAAAAATCGAAAATGTATAACCGATCATTTTTATATACATATATTTCGTCTGATTTAATAGTTGGAATGGAAAGACATATGCCTACTTTTGTTTAAAATAGTTTTATTGTAATCAGGATTCACAAAGCAATGATTAAATATAAATTAAAACTAAGAACAAGAAAAGAAAATATTATTACGGGTTGATGCCTAGGAATTATCATTGGTACCAACTATTTAATGTTCGTGTTTGAGTAAATGTTCAAAGTGACCACCATTTACTTCAATGCATTTTCTAGATCGTTTAAAAATATCTGCTAACATTCAAAAAGTTCTGACGCAAATTTCAAACTGAATCTGCAGCAGTCACAATCCTTTGCCATAACACGTTAGTATTAATTACGTCCCTTTATACGCAAGGTGTTTGATGTAGCCCCAAAAGTAAAAGTCCGTTGGACTTAAATCCAGACTACGAGGATGGTCGTTGCCTCAACGATACCATTGGTTATGGAAAAAGTATTTAGACGATTCCAACATTTTATCGGATAATGAGAAAGAGCTCTATTATGTAAACACTACTTGTCATGAAGAATATTTAGTGATACAACTTCCAGTAGCTGGAATAAATCGTTACGAAGAAACTTCAAATTATGTTCTGTATTAAGCCTCTAAGCTCACTAGGACCAATCAAATCATTGTCAGCTGTTCCAAATGAAATGTTCAGTTTAAACATACAGGTATGTTGAAAATGCTGAATTCAAATTTTATTCGGATTCTCATCCGACCAATCAATAGTGAGAATTTTTAACACCTTTTCTGATGAACGAAATGTTTAAAGCAAAATCTAATTCTTGCCTGTAATGATTTACCATATCTTCACAAATAGGTGCTCTTAGAAAAATGTCGCGCCTTAATAAATAATGTACTGAGATAAAGTGAAACCTATAAAACGAACTTACTTCAATATTTCGTGCTACTTGGCGAATACTGATATTTGGGTTTTCCTCAACCATGCCTGAAGATTCATCTTGCCTAACCCTGCGAACTACCTACTGGTCAACCATTTTGATTTCGAAGGAGGAAGGTACCCGTAAGCTATCCTATCATTGACACCTATTATGATAAGTATCTGCATAACTTAATGCTGCATCTAGTGTGTTAAAATAAATCCAAATCATATGTTATTCCATTACTGGTAAATATTTTTACTAATTGTGTTTTATTTAGTTTAGAATTATTATTAAAAATTAGATTTAAAAAAGCTAAATATTAAAAAAGCATACTTCAAATTATTGACAACAAAACTCGTTTCTAGGGGACCTCTAATGCGTTTTAATTCCGTTGCAAAGTTAAACTCCTTTTTTCTCGAAAACTGATGCTCTTGGCGATGTCACAAAAGTATGAAGAACCAACTTTCAATATAAGAAATCACTTACTGTGGGGACCAAAAAAGTTGAGACCTCTTACATCTACACTTCATTGCGAACCAAAGGCCATCCATAAAATGTAGCAGAATACTAATCAAATTTGATTTCCCCATCACGATAGACTTCTGTAGACCGAAACAGCAGCAAAATTAAGCTACTAATGATACGTATTAAATGAAAACTATTATACGATGTGCAGGTTCTCTATGAAAGCGTGTCTTTGGAGGCGATTTCCGACCAATCCCGTTTAGACCAATAGCTTCACACCCGATCATTGTTTACACGACTGGAATATGCAAGTTAGACCTAATATGATACTTCAACAGGGTAAAAAAAAACAAACGGCCAGCGTTGATTCGGCGAAACTAGAATGACCGAATACGTAGCCGCTTGATTTTATTACATCTATTTTAGTTTTCAGTTTATCGATTTACAAACGAAGAGAGGTGTTTATAATATGATAGCTTTCCAATGATAGCAAAATAAACGGAATTGAGGGACTGCACTTCTGAAATATTTGTCTTTGAATACAGATTAGATTTTACTGCAAATCATTTTACACCATGGTAGTGGGCAAGTCTTTTTATAATTACGCTAGTACAACAGCAATACAATCTCCTGTAGTTGGTTAGTCTGCTGTAGAAAGATTCAGTTGCCAACGATTTTTGTTTTCGAGTTATTTAATGTCAAAATGTGACTGAAACTTCACGCGTTGTGGTTTTGAAGCCACTTTGAGATTAAATTGTGATTTTCGTATTGTGTTGTATGTAGTAGCACAATTTTTGTATTTGTATTGTATTTTGTATTTTATTAATTTGTAACATGAAGCTAAAACATCACAGAATCTCTTTTTAGATGTAATGTAATTTAATAGCAGACAAAGAAATTTCAGCTCCATTAAAAATGTATGAGTATGAGTTCTATGAGTAAAACTACACATATTGTATTAAGAAGTAGGTACAGTACTCTTAGAAAAATTTCTCTAAGTAACAAAATTACTAAAATACGTATTGCCAATTTTGTAAATATTCTTTACATTAACTCAAACTGAATTAAAATCAATTTTTCTTTAACAATACGTATTTGTACGAGTAATTTTAATTAATTATTATTAATCGATAAAAACATAAGTAGGATATGTAAAAACGTTTACTATCTTACTGTACTAATTACAGTACAATACTCGAATGCTTAAATTGTTTTAGCTGTAAGATTCCAAATAAATTTTATAATGCCTTCTTTATGTTTATTTTCCTCATATCGTAAGCTCGATCAGTTAAAATTACTGCAAGCTCTTCTGACGTAGTTGTTTCAAATAGTTTATACTTACTAGCTTTGCAAAACTGCATAAAATGAAACTATATCGATGCTTTTTCGTTCAACATATTGTTTAAACATAATTTTTATTGAAGCAAATTATAAGCACGATTCAGTTGAAATTGCTTATATTCAGTTTGATGTTAAAGAATAATTCGAAGAGAGACAGGGGGAGAAAGGGGCAACATTTTGACGTTAAAAATGACATATTATTTTGAGAATGGGGGAAATAATACAGTGATGGTCAGAAGTACGGAATAAAATTCATATCTTTTGAATGAGTTAATTTTTTTTAAAACGCCGAAACACGTTAACTGATTTTGATTTTTTTCAATTACATAAAGAGACGTTTAAATGGAGAATTTTTTCCCATCTTTCGGTTATATAATAATTAATTTTTCTTCAACCCCCCAACCCCCAGCTACCCCTACTTTTTTTTCAAATGGAAACATAAGGCATGAGGGGGCTCGTTGAAAAGCTTATAGAAAACCGAATCCAGCCATACCAAATATACAAGTTTTATTTTTTCAATAGCAAG
>NW_019416403.1:246802-249825 GCF_000390285.2 Anoplophora glabripennis | reverse complement strand
AAGAGTCTACCAGGACAGACCGGATAATATTGAGAATTTAAAGAACAAGATTAGGGCGGAGATGCATAATTTACCAGCTGAAGTCATTCAGAATGCTGTGGACAGCTTTTACTATCGTCTTGGAGAATGCCAAATAGTGAATGGAGGACATTTTCAGCATTTGCGACATTGAGTTTATTTTTGTAAATTATCTAGTTGTTTCAATTTCTAAATGAAAAAAAACTTGCTATTGAAAAAATAAAACTTGTTTATTTGGTATGGCTGGATTCAGTTTTCTATAAGCTTTTCAACGAGCCCCCTCATGCCTTATGTTTCCATTTGAAAAAAGAAGTAGGAGTAGCTGGGGGTTAGGGGGTTGAAGAAAAATTAATTATTAAATAACCGAAAGATGGGAAAAAATTCTCCATTTAAACGTCTCTTTATGTAATTGCTCGCCAGCAGTGCACCATCTTTAGTTTTCACAAATATTTCACATATACTAAATTACACACAAAAATTTAAGAAATTTTTTTCATGACTTTTACTCTTAAGGTTTGTTTACGATTTTTTGTACCGGTATACCGGTGTACCTTTATTTGTTTTACAGGCATTTGCCTGCACTAGCTTCATCTGCCTTGCACACATTAGCGCGATTGACCTCTCTTTCTAGGGCCAGTCCATAGTTTACTGGGTCTATGTCGAATGGTAACTGCTGGTCTACTTGACATGGAATCACCCTGTATGTAAAGTATTATTCCTGTACTGTGGTTGGATTCCTAGCCGTTACAAAAACAGCCGTAGTTCTTTGTTTCCAAATATAGATTGCGCCGTCTCATTACTCATTATATCAATTAAAACCCTGGAGAATGTCGCTGAAATGAACTGAAATATCCATCATTAGCGCTCTGCGAGCCACGCCAAACGACCTTATTTACTCGGCAAATTTTTTACTGCAGCCCAACTGCATACTGATTAGTCTGCATCCGATCAAAGATGGATTAGCATAATATATTATAATGCAGCATGCGATGGAATACCGCATTTACTAAAAAATGTATATCATTGAGCTAGGTAAGTATGAAGGGGTAGAAATTTTCCGCGTTGAAAGTGTAAAGAACTAGTATTACCCACAAGGTTCAGGTATAAAGTGTTGGATTAATAATGACAGTTATTTTGCTATTGTATTACGAGTATGTAGTTAGTGTGGTACTATATTTTCGTTACTTCTTTTAATTAGTAAAATATATTAAAAATTTATAGTTAAATAGTCTTATCAATAGGAAAAGCACAATACAATATAATCTCTTACTGTAATAGCCCCATGGGAATNAAGAGTTACCATGCTAAATTTTAGAGCTGGAAGCCGGCTAAGGAGACCCTGCTTCCATTTCGGGTTGCCAATTTCCAGCATTTAAGTAGCAGTCTGTAGCGATACGCTATATTGTCTGTGCTATGACTGAAATAATCGTCAGTACGATATAAAAGACATTTTTTTTTACACTTTTTAGACAACTATGCCAAAAAAGTAGGTATAATCTTATATCGCTGAATTCATCTATAGAAGAACTATCTGTTTATACTATAAAATATAGAGCGTCCTAAAAAAAAGGCCGGAAAGGTAAGGCCGGCAAACAACGCCCAAAAAAATAGAAAATATTGCAGAAAACTGACAATTTTTATTTATTAATTGACCTGTTTCAGCGATTTTTTTAAATCTGAACTATAAAAAAAGTATGATTTTTGTTCCATCATTTTGGATGGAATACGCTTATCATTTATTTGATAATACATCAGTCTATCCTGTTTTTCATGAACAGCAAAGTATCCAATAAAAATAGAAAAAATTAAAACTATTCTGACAATATCTTCTAACTGTTTTATTCTTTAACAACATTGGTAAACAATCGCTTTTAAGTTGGGTTTGTAAATAGTTCACAACTGATAGGCGGGGGGGTAAAAACTACCACTACCCTTTATGGATAGCTTTTCTGAGCGAGCTACAGGCCCTTGATTATAAACTCTTATGGCCTATTTTAATTTTAATTTTTTTATATTGTTTTTGAATGTTTAATATAACAATGATGTTTGGTGGTGCAATTGTGGGACATCCTGTATAAATCTCAGAGGATGTTCTTAAGTGCAGGTAGAAAAACGTAAAGGGTGTAGATATAATTTACGGGGAACTACTCCAAAAATTACTTGTTTTAGGAAAACTTTCCAAGGAAATAATGTAGAGAAGTACGATTTGCTAATGATTTCCAGTAAGTTGAGGTGAAATAAAATAATGAAAGTTTAACTAAGTATTTCAAAATGAGATGTATATTTTTCTACTACTTAAAGTTTGAACAGGATATTTTTTATTTTTACAAAATTATTCATGGTTAGTTTAATGCAAATCTATTTTCTACGTACAAAGCAAAAAATTAGTTGTACATGTTAATATTTTTTGTTAAATATAATGACTTCTGACTGGTTACATAATCATTCTCACGAAAAATAAAATTTGGGAAATCGTTTGCGTGAATACAAAAGAGGGAAGCAGATGTTGCATATTCCAAGTTCAACACTTCCAGATTTGGATTTAAAAGAACTACAAGATGTCGTAATGAAATATTAACGTTGTTCGCTTCTGGAAACTAATTAAACATTCATGGGTTACAAGAATAAAACAACGTTTTTATAAATGATTGCTTTTAAGAATTTGATATTTACTCGTAAACTAAAAAAAATATGTAAATAATAAGAGTGATGAAAAAGACGTTTCTTCACGAGATGAGTAAACATAATAGGATAATAATTATTATTGTTGTTTGCGAGCCGCCTTACCACCGGATGGAACAAGTTCATGAAGAAGTACACTGTTATTTTAGTCCAATTAACTAAGCCTTTAAATCGAAATTTTGCCAACTTGGCTGAATTTTTGATATGAGTTAGTTTAAGGTATATTATAACAATAAGTGAGAGTAATTTTTTGTTCAACCCCCGGCCAAGGGTGGAAAAAGATAAAACAAAGGGCTTTTTCAAGATAACTCAAAAAGGGTAAG
>NW_019416403.1:241273-246704 GCF_000390285.2 Anoplophora glabripennis | reverse complement strand
AACAGTTTAATACATTTATTATTATAAAACTTATAACCAGTACTAGATGTTCTAATAACGATATGGAACACTTTAATAACAGTTATTGCTATTATTTCGTAAAGGGTATAAAAAACGTTGTATACTAGTTATACAATAATTTAATAAAGAATAAGGTTTATAGTCACTATACAACTGTGCTAGCAATACGCGTTTTATATCCAATATTCACCTGTTTAACTGTCACACATAGTATACAATGGTCTTATAATGGTATATAGAATTCTAATAAAGAATAAAACGCATTTATTTCAGTGTACATAGTGTGTATCAGCCAAATGGAATAAATTCAATAATAAATGGGGGCGTGTTCGAAAAAGCGCTCGGACACGTCGACTGGTATTTTTAGTTGCGCATTTTTTTCAGCAAAAACTTTTTATACTGTCATGTAACAGTGGTCAATACCTACTTTCTTATTTTAAATGCAGCACTCTGTATATTATTCAATTTTTGGATTCTTCAGAAAATTCTAGACATATTTCATGTACAATGCCCTATACCTATCCTCAACTGTTTCGGAAATATTAAATACTGATATAATATCCAAAGACATCCATGCTTTCTTATTGGAGACCCATACATACATTTCATGATTTTGTAGGAAGTGCAGCATCCCTCAGCATCTGTTGCGTGCCACTTAGCTTTCCAGTCATCAGCATTTTGAAAGTTTACAGAAGCAGATTCCCCGTACACGCTTTTGAAGGAAATTTTATGTTTCTGACAAAATGTTTTCAACCGACGATTGGAAGCTTTGAATTCAGTTAGCTGCAAACTTTGAGCTACTTCTAACGCTTTTAAAGAGGTACAGATATGTCCAGTATCTTACAGTACGAATAAAAAACGTTATCATCGACCAAATCAGTTTTTGGAAATTTTCTTTCTCGCTCTAAATTTCTATTCTTCTCGAAAAGTTTTTTAATTTCCCTTTTATTTATTTCGTTCTACTAGGAAACTACATATTTCTTCATAACAACAACAACTAATGTGAACTAAATATATCAATAAATACTACCTTATTTATTGAGTTGGGACATAAGTAATGTCCGTTTTATTTTCAAATTTAAGATATTTTATTTTTAACTCTACAATTGTTAATAGTAGTAGTTAATGAGTAATGTATCCTCTATACAAAAATTAAATCTAATGAAGCAACCAAAACCACAATCTTATAGAACAATAAGTCCCCTTTCGAATAATATGCGTCAATTTGACAATGCGTTTAATTTTCATGTGAATCTTTAAATTTGAAAAATCAACGAACATTACTATTCCCCAATCGCTTATACTATTCGCCTATTCCCCCAATTGCTTATACCTATATCTTTTTAATAATATCAGTTTCAAAACTGTATTAAAATTATTTTCTATGAATCCCTTGAATTTCAGTTTTAAATATAAGGACTAAATAAAACAGTAAATAATTAAAAAATGTATTTTTCTACAATTTTACAATGTTATAAGTTTAATTTTCAAAGGTTCTATATATACATTTCTACATCAATCGTATACAATACGAAACGATCAAGGAGTTCTAAAAAACCAGCATGTAGTTAATGAAGTTATTACTTCTGAAAAAGTTAAATATTACTGCGAGCATATCTCAACCACTTTTATGCCACCGATGCCGATAAAGCTATCCGCGAAATTGTAGACTTGCAAGTATTTCATTTATAATTTCGTAGAATAGTATAAATACTCAACCACAGTTTTATTTGCGTTGCAGAATGCATTTAACGTCAGTCACATGCCCTTTTTGCAGATTTATTGCGATGTTTTAGTGAATCAGCCAAGTACGTAAATGTAAATAAGTTGGTATTCATTAGTACGCTTGGTCATTAAATCAACTTAATTTTCTCTTTATAAATTATTCCCGTTTAACAGGAGTAAAAAATACTAATAAATAACTTGATTAGAAAGGTGAGGATGTAGGACTGACATATCTGAAGCTTTTTAAATGCTGGGTTATAAATTTTGCGTTCAGAAGGGGTTTTCTCCGGTCTGTGTAACAGAAGAATGTCTAAAAAATTATTCATATTGGGACGGATTAAATAATTACATAAATGTCGTTTCATTCGGAATGTTAATTAAGTCCGAGGACTTTTGCGGTATGATATATTCACTAATTTTAAATTAAAAAGGTGAGTGAAAACATGGATCCACAAATCCATAGTTTTCGAAATATCAGAGACAAAGACATCTCTGAAGATGTTTGATATAGAATTATGAAACTTGGGCTAATGATTTATCTAATTACAGATAAAAATCCACAAAATTCGGATATACATGTTTTTGTACCAACGGTGGAGATACCGGGGGCTACTGTTACTAAAAAACCCACAGATTCGACGGTATCGAATACGTTTTTTCCAAGAAAAATTGTCTAATTCATTTTAGAAAGCGAGCCTTTTTTATATTTAAAAAAACTGTGGTGTTCCAGGTCCTGAGTGGATATCAAATTTTCGCTTAACTTTCCAATAGGAACCACAAAGCCGTCTCCAGTCACCCTACGCAGGGCCAGTCCCGGCCAAAGTAGAAACCTACGTCCATAATAATTTTAACTATGTCTCTAAAGTTTCCGTCGAAGTTTTCACGGGAAAGAATCTCCCAGACACTCCTAACACCGCAATAGGTGACACTGCCAAAAGCCGATGCTGTCGGTAGAGCAGCCACCGATGAGGCGCTATAAATAAACTAAATAAATCACCCCAGTTTCAAATTTCGTAAAATAACTTCTACGAAAAATGCAAAATTCAAACTGGGGAGCCACAATGGCGCTACCACATCAGACAACAAACCCATCCAGGCGTCTATAATCCACAGATGGACAAAATCCAAAGAGGCCTAAAGCGCACTTTGTTAAAAGACCTTTGCGGATCCATCAAGGATTGCGATCGAACGTCAACCCCGGTACTTTGCACTTCAATAACCAGGGACTAATACCTAGTTGGTACATGTTTTATGACACAAAATTTTTTTATTTGCATTATATACAATCAAATAACATATATTTGTTTATTTTATAAGAAGAATTTCAATAAATCCATTTTAATAATTCAGAATTTTTCGAGTGCATTGTTCTCGGTCTAGACCTCAGTTATAAAGCCAACCACGCATTACCCAATTCTAAGGTGGCGATGGATGTGGCCAATGGATAAAATAGTTCTTAGAAGTTTCCCAAATTCATAGGTAGGTACTCATAGGAGACCTACATAAGCTCCAAAAAGCTTCCAAACCTCCAGGTACCATCAAAGGTGACCTCAAAACACTCTTAGGCAAGATAAAGCCTAAAAGACGAGTAGCCATACGCGAAGTGTTCACCAAAATTATTTAGTGCATCGAGGCTCAACTGAAAGCCTCCAGAAACTGTGCATTCCCGAAGACGTACAAAATTGGAAAAAGGCAAAATAAATTAGATCGATGTTCATATTTCCGAGAACCTATCTCATCTGTTGGAGGGTAATCGGCCAGCACCGCAAACACCGCATGCAATTAATTTATGGGAAGCTCCGTAAAAATGCCGGTTCTTCCCATATTAGAGGTAATCCATCCTTGAAGAGAAAGATGACGTGGCACCCAACGTGGGGTCCGATTGTCCGAAACGCCAAGGGAATATGATGAAAGACGACAGTACGATGGTTTTTCAAATTGTTATTCCGTGGTCTGTGTACTTATCGCCAGTTATAAACTTAAATTGTACGTCCTTAGCCTTAACTAGAATTATTTGCCCTGTCCTTATTTACTTCAGGCTCGGCTCTGTGGGGGCGGTTCCCCTATCAGAATTCCCATGCCGGTCTCAGGTTTCGGTTCTTGTGTAGGTTCTAAGACCGCTACGGACGAAATAGCTCCACTGTAACTGGTCGCATCCAATACTTCCAAACGTTTCGACGTTCTTCAGTGTCGTGGACTCAGTTTTTTGGTTTCATATAGATACTTTTTTTGTGAGTAGTATTATGCTGTAAACATTATTTCATTCCGTATATATATTTTATATGAACATTTGTTTAACTTTTTTGGTTTTGATTTGTGCAGTTTTTGTTTTTTGTATTGTTTTTTGAAATAAAATTTACATAAAAATAAACCCTCTTCTGTCTATCCATCGATTTGGGAAAACTTTAAGGTAATTTCTTACATCGAGGCGAAATTGTGGAGGGGCACCATCTTCTTGGAACCAGACATCATCAGCAGGCATATCGTGCTCATTAGGGTTATGAAAAATTAATTCCAGGGCTGGAATTAGCTGAAAACGTAAAAGATCCAAATAAATGTCAAATAAGTCCCAGTACTTTTTTCGGCCGTTGGGTATTTTTGTCTTTCATCCAATGCGGATTTTCTGGGTTGCAAAACCTAGTATTTTGCCTGTTTACGGTTCCATTTAAGCACAAATTTGTTTCATCAGTGACAATTATTTGATTTTTTAAGTTGGGTTCTCTTTCAAATTAATTTCTAACTTCCTCGCAAAACTGCAATGCTCTGTCTGTGTCATCAGCCCATAGTTCTTGTAATACGTTACCTTTGTAAGGATGCCACTTTTGGGACTTCAGAGTTCTGTGAACTGAGGATTTCGACAAGTTGAAGTTGGCTGAGATCTAATGGATGAGTGAGGATTTTCATCACACTTTGACGGTTATTTTCGCTTACCGTTCTTCGCCTTCCCGATCCAGATAAATCTTTTATACTTCCAGCTTCTTCAAACTTTTTGGATACTTTACTTATTGCAGCTCGACTAATTCTCAGGTTTGGATACTTATGGTGAAATAAGTCACATACCTCCTGTTGACTAGGTACGGATTTTATCTCCGCATCCAATCAAATAAAATTTCAATTATCTGTTTTTCGTTTAAACGGGCTAACATTTTTCAAAATAATTTAACAACGAATGAAATGGAATTAAAACGATCCATGTTATACCTAAGGTACTCTGGTGAATTTTATGTGTTTATCGATGTGTTTTTTTTTTACAGCTTTATAGTAAGTAGAAAAAGGCACGTTTTTTAAAGTACAGAAGAGACTATGACCACATACAAAATAGCTATCGCCACAGACCGCTCCTGGAATAGGCCAGCAGTTTTAAATTTCCGAATTGCCGGTAGAGTACACCACCAGCAGAATTTTAGGAAGAATCAAATACAGCGGCCAGCATACCTAAGCGTATCCTAGCAAGATATAAACAAGACTTTGGTAATGTTGCCAGGCGTACTTACGGATTTCTTTTGTACACTTTTTTATCAATATATGTTTTTTGCGTTACTGTATTTACTTAAATGTATGATAAAAAAGTTTTTAAAGAATCAACGAATATCTATGTAGTTTCATATGATATTCTGCAGCGGTGTTACAATTAAGTTATTTAATCATAATTTCGTTAATTAGCTACCTACTATTTTCATTTTTT